>NC_086444.1:1228286530-1228420530 GCF_028390025.1 Pseudophryne corroboree
TACAGTACTATTAGTATCTGGCCTGATTCAGCGAGAGACGCTATGGTGACTTCACCTGGGGACCTGTCACATAGAGCCTGTACAGTACTATTAGTATCTGGCCTGATTCAGCGAGAGACGCTATGGTGACTTCACCTGGGGACCTGTCACATAGAGCCTGTACAGTACTATTAGTATCTGGCCTGATTCAGCGAGAGACACTATGGTGACTGCACCTGGGACCTGTCACATAGAGCCTGTACAGTACTATTAGTATCTGGCCTGATTCAGCGAGAGACGCTATGGTGACTTCACCTGGGGACCTGTCACATAGAGCCTGTACAGTACTATTAGTATCTGGCCTGATTCAGCGAGAGACACTATGGTGACTGCACCCGGGGACCTGTCACATAGAGCCTGTACAGCACTATTAGTATCTGGCCTGATTCAGCGAGAGACACTATGGTGACTGCACCTGGGGACCTGTCACATAGAGCCTGTACAGTACTATTAGTATCTGGCCTGATTCAGCGAGAGACACTATGGTGACTGCACCTGGGGACCTGTCACATAGAGCCTGTACAGTACTATTAGTATCTGGCCTGATTCAGCGAGAGACACTATGGTGACTGCACCTGGGGACCTGTCACATAGAGCCTGTACAGTACTATTAGTATCTGGCCTGATTCAGCGAGAGACACTATGGTGACTGCACCTGGGGACCTGTCACATAGAGCCTGTACAGTACTATTAGTATCTGGCCTGATTCAGCGAGAGACACTATGGTGACTGCACCTGGGGACCTGTCACATAGAGCCTGTACAGTACTATTAGTATCTGGCCTGATTCAGCGAGAGACACTATGGTGACTGCACCTGGGGACCTGTCACATAGAGCCTGTACAGTACTATTAGTATCTGGCCTGATTCAGCGAGAGACACTATGGTGACTGCACCTGGGGACCTGTCACATAGAGCCTGTACAGTACTATTAGTATCTGGCCTGATTCAGCGAGAGACACTATGGTGACTGCACCTGGGGGCCTGTCACATAGAGCCTGTACAGTACTATTAGTATCTGGCCTGATTCAGCGAGAGACGCTATGGTGACTTCACCTGGGGACCTGTCACATAGAGCCTGTACAGTACTATTAGTATCTGGCCTGATTCAGCGAGAGACGCTATGGTGACTTCACCTGGGGACCTGTCACATAGAGCCTGTACAGTACTATTAGTATCTGGCCTGATTCAGCGAGAGACACTATGGTGACTGCACCTGGGACCTGTCACATAGAGCCTGTACAGTACTATTAGTATCTGGCCTGATTCAGCGAGAGACGCTATGGTGACTTCACCTGGGGACCTGTCACATAGAGCCTGTACAGTACTATTAGTATCTGGCCTGATTCAGCGAGAGACACTATGGTGACTGCACCTGGGGACCTGTCACATAGAGCCTGTACAGCACTATTAGTATCTGGCCTGATTCAGCGAGAGACACTATGGTGACTGCACCTGGGGACCTGTCACATAGAGCCTGTACAGTACTATTAGTATCTGGCCTGATTCAGCGAGAGACACTATGGTGACTGCACCTGGGGACCTGTCACATAGAGCCTGTACAGTACTATTAGTATCTGGCCTGATTCAGCGAGAGACACTATGGTGACTGCACCTGGGGACCTGTCACATAGAGCCTGTACAGTACTATTAGTATCTGGCCTGATTCAGCGAGAGACACTATGGTGACTGCACCTGGGGACCTGTCACATAGAGCCTGTACAGTACTATTAGTATCTGGCCTGATTCAGCGAGAGACACTATGGTGACTGCACCTGGGGACCTGTCACATAGAGCCTGTACAGTACTATTAGTATCTGGCCTGATTCAGCGAGAGACACTATGGTGACTGCACCTGGGGACCTGTCACATAGAGCCTGTACAGTACTATTAGTATCTGGCCTGATTCAGCGAGAGACACTATGGTGACTGCACCTGGGGACCTGTCACATAGAGCCTGTACAGTACTATTAGTATCTGGCCTGATTCAGCGAGAGACACTATGGTGACTGCACCTGGGGGCCTGTCACATAGAGCCTGTACAGTACTATTAGTATCTGGCCTGATTCAGCAAGAGACACTATGGTGACTGCACCTGGGGACCTGTCACATAGAGCCTGTACAGTACTATTAGTATCTGGCCTGATTCAGCGAGAGACACTATGGTGACTGCACCTGGGGACCTGTCACATAGAGCCTGTACAGTACTATTAGTATCTGGCCTGATTCAGCGAGAGACACTATGGTGACAGCACCTGGGGGCCTGTCACATAGAGCCTGTACAGTACTATTAGTATCTGGCCTGATTCAGCAAGAGACACTATGGTGACTGCACCTGGGGACCTGTCACATAGAGCCTGTACAGTACTATTAGTATCTGGCCTGATTCAGCGAGAGACACTATGGTGACTGCACCTGGGGACCTGTCACATAGAGCCTGTACATTACTATTAGTATCTGGTCTGATTCAGCGAGAGACGCTATGGTGACTGCACCTGGGGACCTGTCACATAGAGCCTGTACAGTACTATTAGTATCTGGCCTGATTCAGCGAGAGACGGTATGGTGACTGCACCTGGGGACCTGTCACATAGAGCCTGTACAGTACTATTAGTATCTGGCCTGATTCAGCGATAGACACTATGGTGACTGCACCCGGGGACCTGTCACATAGAGCCTGTACAGTACTATTAGTATCTGGCCTGATTCAGCGAGAGACACTATGGTGACTGCACCCGGGGACCTGTCACATAGAGCCTGTACAGCACTATTAGTATCTGGCCTGATTCAGCGAGAGACACTATGGTGACTGCACCTGGGGACCTGTCACATAGAGCCTGTACAGTACTATTAGTATCTGTCCTGATTCAGCGATAGACACTATGGTGACTGCACCTGGGGACCTGTCACATAGAGCCTGTACAGTACTATTAGTATCTGGCCTGATTCAGCGAGAGACACTATGATGACTGCACCTGGGGACCTGTCACATAGAGCCTGTACAGTACTATTAGTATCTGGCCTGATTCAGCGAGAGACACTATGCTGACTGCACCTGGGGACCTGTCACATAGAGCCTGTACAGTACTATTAGTATCTGGCCTGATTCAGCGAGAGACACTATGGTGACTGCACCTGGGGACCTGTCACATAGAGCCTGCACAGTACTATTAGTATCTGGCCTGATTCAGCGAGAGACACTATGGTGACTGCACCTGGGGACCTGTCACATAGAGCCTGTACAGTACTATTAGTATCTGGCCCTGTCACATAGAGCCTGTACAGTACTATTAATATCTGGCCTGATTCAGCGAGAGACACTATGGTGACTGCACCTGGGGACCTGTCACATAGACCCTGTACAGTACTATTAGTATCTGGCCTGATTCAGCGAGAGACACTATGGTGACTGCACCTGGGGACCTGTCACATAGAGCCTGTACAGTACTATTAGTATCTGGCCTGATTCAGCGAGAGACACTATGGTGACTGCACCTGGGGACCTGTCACATAGAGCCTGTACAGTACTATTAGTATCTGGCCTGATTCAGCGAGAGACACTATGGTGACTGCACCTGGGGACCTGTCACATAGAGCCTGTACAGTACTATTAGTATCTGGCCTGATTCAGCGAGAGACACTATGGTGACTGCACCTGGGGACCTGTCACATAGAGCCTGTACAGTACTATTAGTATCTGGCCTGATTCAGCGAGAGACACTATGGTGACTGCACCTGGGGACCTGTCACATAGAGCCTGTACAGTACTATTAGTATCTGGCCTGATTCAGCGAGAGACACTATGGTGACTGCACCTGGGGGCCTGTCACATAGAGCCTGTACAGTACTATTAGTATCTGGCCTGATTCAGCGAGAGACGCTATGGTGACTTCACCTGGGGACCTGTCACATAGAGCCTGTACAGTACTATTAGTATCTGGCCTGATTCAGCGAGAGACGCTATGGTGACTTCACCTGGGGACCTGTCACATAGAGCCTGTACAGTACTATTAGTATCTGGCCTGATTCAGCGAGAGACACTATGGTGACTGCACCTGGGACCTGTCACATAGAGCCTGTACAGTACTATTAGTATCTGGCCTGATTCAGCGAGAGACGCTATGGTGACTTCACCTGGGGACCTGTCACATAGAGCCTGTACAGTACTATTAGTATCTGGCCTGATTCAGCGAGAGACACTATGGTGACTGCACCTGGGGACCTGTCACATAGAGCCTGTACAGCACTATTAGTATCTGGCCTGATTCAGCGAGAGACACTATGGTGACTGCACCTGGGGACCTGTCACATAGAGCCTGTACAGTACTATTAGTATCTGGCCTGATTCAGCGAGAGACACTATGGTGACTGCACCTGGGGACCTGTCACATAGAGCCTGTACAGTACTATTAGTATCTGGCCTGATTCAGCGAGAGACACTATGGTGACTGCACCTGGGGACCTGTCACATAGAGCCTGTACAGTACTATTAGTATCTGGCCTGATTCAGCGAGAGACACTATGGTGACTGCACCTGGGGACCTGTCACATAGAGCCTGTACAGTACTATTAGTATCTGGCCTGATTCAGCGAGAGACACTATGGTGACTGCACCTGGGGACCTGTCACATAGAGCCTGTACAGTACTATTAGTATCTGGCCTGATTCAGCGAGAGACACTATGGTGACTGCACCTGGGGACCTGTCACATAGAGCCTGTACAGTACTATTAGTATCTGGCCTGATTCAGCGAGAGACACTATGGTGACTGCACCTGGGGACCTGTCACATAGAGCCTGTACAGTACTATTAGTATCTGGCCTGATTCAGCGAGAGACACTATGGTGACTGCACCTGGGGGCCTGTCACATAGAGCCTGTACAGTACTATTAGTATCTGGCCTGATTCAGCAAGAGACACTATGGTGACTGCACCTGGGGACCTGTCACATAGAGCCTGTACAGTACTATTAGTATCTGGCCTGATTCAGCGAGAGACACTATGGTGACTGCACCTGGGGACCTGTCACATAGAGCCTGTACAGTACTATTAGTATCTGGCCTGATTCAGCGAGAGACACTATGGTGACAGCACCTGGGGGCCTGTCACATAGAGCCTGTACAGTACTATTAGTATCTGGCCTGATTCAGCAAGAGACACTATGGTGACTGCACCTGGGGACCTGTCACATAGAGCCTGTACAGTACTATTAGTATCTGGCCTGATTCAGCGAGAGACACTATGGTGACTGCACCTGGGGACCTGTCACATAGAGCCTGTACATTACTATTAGTATCTGGTCTGATTCAGCGAGAGACGCTATGGTGACTGCACCTGGGGACCTGTCACATAGAGCCTGTACAGTACTATTAGTATCTGGCCTGATTCAGCGAGAGACGGTATGGTGACTGCACCTGGGGACCTGTCACATAGAGCCTGTACAGTACTATTAGTATCTGGCCTGATTCAGCGATAGACACTATGGTGACTGCACCCGGGGACCTGTCACATAGAGCCTGTACAGTACTATTAGTATCTGGCCTGATTCAGCGAGAGACACTATGGTGACTGCACCCGGGGACCTGTCACATAGAGCCTGTACAGCACTATTAGTATCTGGCCTGATTCAGCGAGAGACACTATGGTGACTGCACCTGGGGACCTGTCACATAGAGCCTGTACAGTACTATTAGTATCTGTCCTGATTCAGCGATAGACACTATGGTGACTGCACCTGGGGACCTGTCACATAGAGCCTGTACAGTACTATTAGTATCTGGCCTGATTCAGCGAGAGACACTATGATGACTGCACCTGGGGACCTGTCACATAGAGCCTGTACAGTACTATTAGTATCTGGCCTGATTCAGCGAGAGACACTATGCTGACTGCACCTGGGGACCTGTCACATAGAGCCTGTACAGTACTATTAGTATCTGGCCTGATTCAGCGAGAGACACTATGGTGACTGCACCTGGGGACCTGTCACATAGAGCCTGCACAGTACTATTAGTATCTGGCCTGATTCAGCGAGAGACACTATGGTGACTGCACCTGGGGACCTGTCACATAGAGCCTGTACAGTACTATTAGTATCTGGCCCTGTCACATAGAGCCTGTACAGTACTATTAATATCTGGCCTGATTCAGCGAGAGACACTATGGTGACTGCACCTGGGGACCTGTCACATAGACCCTGTACAGTACTATTAGTATCTGGCCTGATTCAGCGAGAGACACTATGGTGACTGCACCTGGGGACCTGTCACATAGAGCCTGTACAGTACTATTAGTATCTGGCCTGATTCAGCGAGAGACACTATGGTGACTGCACCTGGGGACCTGTCACATAGAGCCTGTACAGTACTATTAGTATCTGGCCTGATTCAGCGAGAGACGCTATGGTGACTGCACCTGGGGACCTGTCACATAGAGCCTGTACAGTACTATTAGTATCTGGCCTGATTCAGCGAGAGACACTATGGTGACTGCACCTGGGGACCTGTCACATAGAGCCTGTACAGTACTATTAGTATCTGGCCTGATTCAGCGAGAGACACTATGGTGACTGCACCTGGGGACCTGTCACATAGAGCCTGTACAGTACTATTAGTATCTGGTCTGATTCAGCGAGAGACGCTATGGTGACTGCACCTGGGGACCTGTCACATAGAGCCTGTACAGTACTATTAGTATCTGGCCTGATTCAGCGAGAGACGGTATGGTGACTGCACCTGGGGACCTGTCACATAGAGCCTGTACAGTACTATTAGTATCTGGCCTGATTCAGCGAGAGACACTATGGTGACTGCACCCGGGGACCTGTCACATAGAGCCTGTACAGTACTATTAGTATCTGGCCTGATTCAGCGAGAGACACTATGGTGACTGCACCCGGGGACCTGTCACATAGAGCCTGTACAGTACTATTAGTATCTGGCCTGATTCAGCGAGAGACACTATGGTGACTGCACCTGGGGACCTGTCACATAGAGCCTGTACAGTACTATTAGTATCTGGTCTGATTCAGCGAGAGACGCTATGGTGACTGCACCTGGGGACCTGTCACATAGAGCCTGTACAGTACTATTAGTATCTGGCCTGATTCAGCGAGAGACGGTATGGTGACTGCACCTGGGGACCTGTCACATAGAGCCTGTACAGTACTATTAGTATCTGGCCTGATTCAGCGAGAGACACTATGGTGACTGCACCTGGGGACCTGTCACATAGAGCCTGTACAGTACTATTAGTATCTGGCCTGATTCAGCGAGAGACACTATGGTGACTGCACCTGGGGACCTGTCACATAGAGCCTGTACAGTACTATTAGTATCTGGCCTGATTCAGCGAGAGACACTCTGGTGACTGCACCTGGGGACCTGTCACATAGAGCCTGTACAGTACTATTAGTATCTGGCCTGATTCAGCGAGAGACACTATGGTGACTGCACCAGGGGACCTGTCACATAGAGCCTGTACTGTACTATTAGTATCTGGCCTGATTCAGCGAGAGACACTATGGTGACTGCACCCGGGGATCTGTCACATAGAGCATGTACAGTACTATTAGTATCTGGCCTGATTCAGCGAGAGACACTATGGTGACTGCACCTGGGGACCTGTCACATAGAGCCTGTACAGTACTATTAGTATCTGTCCTGATTCAGCGAGAGACGCTATGGTGACTGCACCTGGGGACCTGTCACATAGAGCCTGTACAGTACTATTAGTATCTGGCCTGATTCAGCTAGAGACACTATGGTGACTGCACCTGGGGACCTGTCACATAGATCCTGTACAGTACTATTAGTATCTGGCCTGATTCAGCGAGAGACACTATGGTGACTGCACCTGGGGACCTGTCACATAGAGCCTGTACAGTACTATTAGTATCTGGCCTGATTCAGCGAGAGACACTATGGTGACTGCACCTGGGGACCTGTTACATATAGCCTGTACAGTACTATTAGTATCTGGCCTGATTCAGCGAGAGACACTATGGTGACTGCACCTGGGGACCTGTCACATAGAGCCTGTACAGTACTATTAGTATCTGGCCTGATTCAGCGAGAGACACTATGGTGACTTCACCTGGGGACCTGTCACATAGAGCATGTACAGTACTATTAGTATCTGGCCTGATTCAGCGAGAGACACTATGGTGACTGCACCTGGGGACCTGTCACATAGAGCCTGTACAGTACTATTAGTATCTGGCCTGATTCAGCGAGAGACACTATGGTGACTTCACCTGGGGACCTGTCACATAGAGCCTGTACAGTACTATTAGTATCTGGCCTGAATCAGCGAGAGACACTATGGTGACTGCACCTGGGGACATGTCACATAGAGCCTGTACAGTACTATTAGTATCTGGCCCTGTCACATAGAGCCTGTACAGTACTATTAGTATCTGGCCTGATTCAGCGAGAGACCCTATGGTGACTGCACCTTGGGACCTGTCACATAGAGCCTGTACAGTACTATTAGTATCTGGCCTGATTCAGCGAGAGACGCTATGGTGACTGCACCTGGGGACCTGTCACATAGACCCTGTACAGTACTATTAGTATCTGGCCTGATTCAGCGAGAGACACTATGGTGACTGCACCTGGGGACCTGTCACATAGAGCCTGTACAGTACTATTAGTATCTGGCCTGATTCAGCGAGAGACACTATGGTGACTGCACCTGGGGACCTGTCACATAGAGCCTGTACAGTACTATTATTATCTGGCCTGATTCAGCGAGAGACGCTATGGTGACTGCACCTGGAGACCTGTCACATAGAGCCTGTACAGTACTATTAGTATCTGGCCTGATTCAGCGAGAGACACTATGGTGACTGCACCTGGGGACCTGTCACATAGAGTCTGTACAGTACTATTAGTATCTGGCCTGATTCAGCGAGAGACACTATGGTGACTGCACCTGGGGACCTGTCACATAGAGCCTGTACAGTACTATTAGTATCTGGCCTGATTCAGCGAGAGACACTATGGTGACTGCACCTGGGGACCTGTCACATAGAGCCTGTACAGTACTATTAGTATCTGGCCTGATTCAGCGAGAGACACTATGGTGACTGCACCTGGGGACCTGTCACATAGAGCCTCTACAGTACTATTAGTATCTGGCCTGATTCAGCGAGAGACACTATGGTGACTGCACCTGGGGACCTGTCACATAGAGCCTGTACAGTACTATTAGTATCTGGCCTGATTCAGCGAGAGACACTATGGTGACTGCACCTGGGGACCTGTCACATAGAGCCTGTACAGTACTATTAGTATCTGGCCTGATTCAGCGAGAGACACTATGGTGATTGCACCTGGGGACCTGTCACATAGAGCCTGTACAGTACTATTAGTATCTGGCCTGATTCAGCGAGAGACACTATGGTGACTGCACCTAGGGACCTGTCACATAGAGCCTGTACAGTACTATTAGTATCTGGCCTGATTCAGCGAGAGACACTATGGTGACTGCACCTGGGGACCTGTCACATAGAGCCTGTACAGTATTATTAGTATCTGGCCTGACTCAGCGAGAGACACTATGGTGACTGCACCTGGGGACCTGTCACATAGAGCCTGTACAGTACTATTAGTATCTGGCCTGATTCAGCGAGAGACACTATGGTGACTGCACCTGGGGACCTGTCACATAGAGCCTGTACAGTACTATTAGTATCTGGCCTGATTCAGCGAGAGACACTATGGTGACTGCACCTGGGGACCTGTCACATAGAGCCTGTACAGTACTATTAGTATCTGGCCTGATTCAGCGAGAGACACTATGGTGACTGCACCTGGGAACCTGTCACATAGAGCCTGTACAGTACTATTAGTATCTGGCCTGATTCAGCGAGAGACACTATGGTGACTGCAGCTGGGGACCTGTCACATAGAGCCTGTACAGTACTATTAGTATCTGGCCTGATTCAGCGAGAGACACTATGGTGACTGCACCTGGGGACCTGTCACATAGAGCCTGTACAGTACTATTAGTATCTGGCCTGATTCAGCGAGAGACGCTATGGTGACTGCACCTGGGGACCTGTCACATAGACCCTGTACAGTACTATTAGTATCTGGCCTGATTCAGCGAGAGACACTATGGTGACTGCACCTGGGGACCTGTCACATAGAGCCTGTACAGTACTATTAGTATCTGGCCTGATTCAGCGAGAGACACTATGGTGACTGCACCTGGGGACCTGTCACATAGAGCCTGTACAGTACTATTATTATCTGGCCTGATTCAGCGAGAGACGCTATGGTGACTGCACCTGGAGACCTGTCACATAGAGCCTGTACAGTACTATTAGTATCTGGCCTGATTCAGCGAGAGACACTATGGTGACTGCACCTGGGGACCTGTCACATAGAGTCTGTACAGTACTATTAGTATCTGGCCTGATTCAGCGAGAGACACTATGGTGACTGCACCTGGGGACCTGTCACATAGAGCCTGTACAGTACTATTAGTATCTGGCCTGATTCAGCGAGAGACACTATGGTGACTGCACCTGGGGACCTGTCACATAGAGCCTGTACAGTACTATTAGTATCTGGCCTGATTCAGCGAGAGACACTATGGTGACTGCACCTGGGGACCTGTCACATAGAGCCTCTACAGTACTATTAGTATCTGGCCTGATTCAGCGAGAGACACTATGGTGACTGCACCTGGGGACCTGTCACATAGAGCCTGTACAGTACTATTAGTATCTGGCCTGATTCAGCGAGAGACACTATGGTGACTGCACCTGGGGACCTGTCACATAGAGCCTGTACAGTACTATTAGTATCTGGCCTGATTCAGCGAGAGACACTATGGTGATTGCACCTGGGGACCTGTCACATAGAGCCTGTACAGTACTATTAGTATCTGGCCTGATTCAGCGAGAGACACTATGGTGACTGCACCTAGGGACCTGTCACATAGAGCCGGTACAGTACTATTAGTATCTGGCCTGATTCAGCGAGAGACACTATGGTGACTGCACCTGGGGACCTGTCACATAGAGCCTGTACAGTATTATTAGTATCTGGCCTGACTCAGCGAGAGACACTATGGTGACTGCACCTGGGGACCTGTCACATAGAGCCTGTACAGTACTATTAGTATCTGGCCTGATTCAGCGAGAGACACTATGGTGACTGCACCTGGGGACCTGTCACATAGAGCCTGTACAGTACTATTAGTATCTGGCCTGATTCAGCGAGAGACACTATGGTGACTGCACCTGGGGACCTGTCACATAGAGCCTGTACAGTACTATTAGTATCTGGCCTGATTCAGCGAGAGACACTATGGTGACTGCACCTGGGGACCTGTCACATAGAGCCTGTACAGTACTATTAGTATCTGGCCTGATTCAGCGAGAGACACTATGGTGACTGCAGCTGGGGACCTGTCACATAGAGCCTGTACAGTACTATTAGTATCTGGCCTGATTCAGCGAGAGACACTATGGTGACTGCACCTGGGGACCTGTCACATAGAGCCTGTACAGTACTATTAGTATCTGGCCTGATTCAGCGAGAGACGCTATGGTGACTGCACCTGGGGACCTGTCACATAGAGCCTGTACAGTACTATTAGTATCTGGCCTGATTCAGCGAGAGACGCTATGGTGACTGCACCAGGGGACCTGTCACATAGAGTCTGTACAGTACTATTAGTATCTGGCCTGATTCAGCGAGAGACGCTATGGTGACTTCACCTGGGGACCTGTCACATAGAGCCTGTACAGTACTATTAGTATCTGGCCTGATTCAGCGAGAGACGCTATGGTGACTTCACCTGGGGACCTGTCACATAGAGCCTGTACAGTACTATTAGTATCTGGCCTGATTCAGCGAGAGACACTATGGTGACTGCACCTGGGACCTGTCACATAGAGCCTGTACAGTACTATTAGTATCTGGCCTGATTCAGCGAGAGACGCTATGGTGACTTCACCTGGGGACCTGTCACATAGAGCCTGTACAGTACTATTAGTATCTGGCCTGATTCAGCGAGAGACACTATGGTGACTGCACCTGGGGACCTGTCACATAGAGCCTGTACAGCACTATTAGTATCTGGCCTGATTCAGCGAGAGACACTATGGTGACTGCACCTGGGGACCTGTCACATAGAGCCTGTACAGTACTATTAGTATCTGGCCTGATTCAGCGAGAGACACTATGGTGACTGCACCTGGGGACCTGTCACATAGAGCCTGTACAGTACTATTAGTATCTGGCCTGATTCAGCGAGAGACACTATGGTGACTGCACCTGGGGACCTGTCACATAGAGCCTGTACAGTACTATTAGTATCTGGCCTGATTCAGCGAGAGACACTATGGTGACTGCACCTGGGGACCTGTCACATAGAGCCTGTACAGTACTATTAGTATCTGGCCTGATTCAGCGAGAGACACTATGTGACTGCACCTGGGGACCTGTCACATAGAGCCTGTACAGTACTATTAGTATCTGGCCTGATTCAGCGAGAGACACTATGGTGACTGCACCTGGGGACCTGTCACATAGAGCCTGTACAGTACTATTAGTATCTGGCCTGATTCAGCGAGAGACACTATGGTGACTGCACCTGGGGACCTGTCACATAGAGCCTGTACAGTACTATTAGTATCTGTCCTGATTCAGCGAGAGACACTATGGTGACTGCACCTGGGGGCCTGTCACATAGAGCCTGTACAGTACTATTAGTATCTGGCCTGATTCAGCAAGAGACACTATGGTGACTGCACCTGGGGACCTGTCACATAGAGCCTGTACAGTACTATTAGTATCTGGCCTGATTCAGCGAGAGACACTATGGTGACTGCACCTGGGGACCTGTCACATAGAGCCTGTACAGTACTATTAGTATCTGGCCTGATTCAGCGAGAGACACTATGGTGACAGCACCTGGGGGCCTGTCACATAGAGCCTGTACAGTACTATTAGTATCTGGCCTGATTCAGCAAGAGACACTATGGTGACTGCACCTGGGGACCTGTCACATAGAGCCTGTACAGTACTATTAGTATCTGGCCTGATTCAGCGAGAGACACTATGGTGACTGCACCTGGGGACCTGTCACATAGAGCCTGTACATTACTATTAGTATCTGGTCTGATTCAGCGAGAGACGCTATGGTGACTGCACCTGGGGACCTGTCACATAGAGCCTGTACAGTACTATTAGTATCTGGCCTGATTCAGCGAGAGACGGTATGGTGACTGCACCTGGGGACCTGTCACATAGAGCCTGTACAGTACTATTAGTATCTGGCCTGATTCAGCGATAGACACTATGGTGACTGCACCCGGGGACCTGTCACATAGAGCCTGTACAGTACTATTAGTATCTGGCCTGATTCAGCGAGAGACACTATGGTGACTGCACCCGGGGACCTGTCACATAGAGCCTGTACAGCACTATTAGTATCTGGCCTGATTCAGCGAGAGACACTATGGTGACTGCACCTGGGGACCTGTCACATAGAGCCTGTACAGTACTATTAGTATCTGTCCTGATTCAGCGATAGACACTATGGTGACTGCACCTGGGGACCTGTCACATAGAGCCTGTACAGTACTATTAGTATCTGGCCTGATTCAGCGAGAGACACTATGATGACTGCACCTGGGGACCTGTCACATAGAGCCTGTACAGTACTATTAGTATCTGGCCTGATTCAGCGAGAGACACTATGCTGACTGCACCTGGGGACCTGTCACATAGAGCCTGTACAGTACTATTAGTATCTGGCCTGATTCAGCGAGAGACACTATGGTGACTGCACCTGGGGACCTGTCACATAGAGCCTGCACAGTACTATTAGTATCTGGCCTGATTCAGCGAGAGACACTATGGTGACTGCACCTGGGGACCTGTCACATAGAGCCTGTACAGTACTATTAGTATCTGGCCCTGTCACATAGAGCCTGTACAGTACTATTAATATCTGGCATGATTCAGCGAGAGACACTATGGTGACTGCACCTGGGGACCTGTCACATAGACCCTGTACAGTACTATTAGTATCTGGCCTGATTCAGCGAGAGACACTATGGTGACTGCACCTGGGGACCTGTCACATAGAGCCTGTACAGTACTATTAGTATCTGGCCTGATTCAGCGAGAGACACTATGGTGACTGCACCTGGGGACCTGTCACATAGAGCCTGTACAGTACTATTAGTATCTGGCCTGATTCAGCGAGAGACGCTATGGTGACTGCACCTGGGGACCTGTCACATAGAGCCTGTACAGTACTATTAGTATCTGGCCTGATTCAGCGAGAGACACTATGGTGACTGCACCTGGGGACCTGTCACATAGAGCCTGTACAGTACTATTAGTATCTGGCCTGATTCAGCGAGAGACACTATGGTGACTGCACCTGGGGACCTGTCACATAGAGCCTGTACAGTACTATTAGTATCTGGCCTGATTCAGCGAGAGACGCTATGGTGACTGCACCTGGGGACCTGTCACATAGAGCCTGTACAGTACTATTAGTATCTGGCCTGATTCAGCGAGAGACGGTATGGTGACTGCACCTGGGGACCTGTCACATAGAGCCTGTACAGTACTATTAGTATCTGGCCTGATTCAGCGAGAGACACTATGGTGACTGCACCCGGGGACCTGTCACATAGAGCCTGTACAGTACTATTAGTATCTGGCCTGATTCAGCGAGAGACACTATGGTGACTGCACCCGGGGACCTGTCACATAGAGCCTGTACAGTACTATTAGTATCTGGCCTGATTCAGCGAGAGACACTATGGTGACTGCACCTGGGGACCAGTCACATAGAGCCTGTACAGTACTATTAGTATCTGGTCTGATTCAGCGAGAGACGCTATGGTGACTGCACCTGGGGACCTGTCACATAGAGCCTGTACAGTACTATTAGTATCTGGCCTGATTCAGCGAGAGACGGTATGGTGACTGCACCTGGGGACCTGTCACATAGAGCCTGTACAGTACTATTAGTATCTGGCCTGATTCAGCGAGAGACACTATGGTGACTGCACCTGGGGACCTGTCACATAGAGCCTGTACAGTACTATTAGTATCTGGCCTGATTCAGCGAGAGACACTATGGTGACTGCACCTGGGGACCTGTCACATAGAGCCTGTACAGTACTATTAGTATCTGGCCTGATTCAGCGAGAGACACTCTGGTGACTGCACCTGGGGACCTGTCACATAGAGCCTGTACAGTACTATTAGTATCTGGCCTGATTCAGCGAGAGACACTATGGTGACTGCACCTGGGGACCTGTCACATAGAGCCTGTACTGTACTATTAGTATCTGGCCTGATTCAGAGAGAGACACTATGGTGACTGCACCCGGGGATCTGTCACATAGAGCCTGTACAGTACTATTAGTATCTGGCCTGATTCAGCGAGAGACACTATGGTGACTGCACCTGGGGACCTGTCACATAGAGCCTGTACAGTACTATTAGTATCTGTCCTGATTCAGCGAGAGACGCTATGGTGACTGCACCTGGGGACCTGTCACATAGAGCCTGTACAGTACTATTAGTATCTGGCCTGATTCAGCTAGAGACACTATGGTGACTGCACCTGGGGACCTGTCACATAGATCCTGTACAGTACTATTAGTATCTGGCCTGATTCAGCGAGAGACACTATGGTGACTGCACCTGGGGACCTGTCACATAGAGCCTGTACAGTACTATTAGTATCTGGCCTGATTCAGCGAGAGACACTATGGTGACTGCACCTGGGGACCTGTTACATATAGCCTGTACAGTACTATTAGTATCTGGCCTGATTCAGCGAGAGACACTATGGTGACTGCACCTGGGGACCTGTCACATAGAGCCTGTACAGTACTATTAGTATCTGGCCTGATTCAGTGAGAGACGCTATGGTGACTGCACCTGGGGACCTGTCACATAGAGCCTGTACAGTACTATTAGTATCTGGCCTGATTCAGCGAGAGACACTATGGTGACTGCACCTGGGGACCTGTCACATAGAGCCTGTACAGTACTATTAGTATCTGGCCTGATTCAGCGAGAGACGCTATGGTGACTGCACCTGGGGACCTGTCACATAGCGCCTGTACAGTACTATTAGTATCTGGCCTGATTCAGCGAGAGACACTATGGTGACTGCACCTGAGGACCTGTCACATAGAGCCTGTACAGTACTATTAGTATCTGGCCTGATTCAGCGAGAGACACTATGGTGACTGCACCTGAGGACCTGTCACATAGAGCCTGTACAGTACTATTAGTATCTGGCCTGATTCAGCGAGAGACGCTATGGTGACTGCACCTGGGGACCTGTCACATAGAGCCTGTACAGTACTATTAGTATCTGGCCTGATTCAGCGAGAGACACTATGGTGACTGCACCTGGGGACCTGTCACATAGAGCCTGTACAGTACTATTAGTATCTGGCCTGATTCAGCGAGAGACACTATGGTGACTTCACCTGGGGACCTGTCACATAGAGCCTGTACAGTACTATTAGTATCTGGCCTGAATCAGCGAGAGACACTATGGTGACTGCACCTGGGGACCTGTCACATAGAGCCTTTACAGTACTATTAGTATCTGGCCTGATTCAGCGAGAGACACTATGGTGACTGCACCTGGGGACCTGTCACATAGAGCCTGTACAGTACTATTAGTATCTGGCCTGATTCAGCGAGAGACACTATGGTGACTGCACCTGGGGACCTGTCACATAGACCCTGTACAGTACTATTAGTATCTGGCCTGATTCAGCGAGAGACACTATGGTGACTTCACCTGGGGACCTGTCACATAGAGCCTGTACAGTACTATTAGTATCTGGCCTGATTCAGCGAGAGACACTATGGTGACTGCACCTGGGGACCTGTCACATAGAGCCTGTACAGTACTATTAGTATCTGGCCTGATTCAGCGAGAGACACTATGGTGACTGCACCAGGGGACCTGTCACATAGAGCCTGTACAGTACTATTAGTATCTGGCCTGATTCAGCGAGAGACACTATGGTGACTGCACCTGGGGACCTGTCACATAGAGCCTGTACAGTACTATTAGTATCTGGTCTGATTCAACGAGAGACACTATGGTGACTGCACCTGGGGACATGTCACATAGAGCCTGTACAGTACTATTAGTATCTGGCCCTGTCACATAGAGCCTGTACAGTACTATTAGTATCTGGCCTGATTCAGCGAGAGACCCTATGGTGACTGCACCTTGGGACCTGTCACATAGAGCCTGTACAGTACTATTAGTATCTGGCCTGATTCAGCGAGAGACGCTATGGTGACTGCACCTGGGGACCTGTCACATAGACCCTGTACAGTACTATTAGTATCTGGCCTGATTCAGCGAGAGACACTATGGTGGCTGCACCTGGGGACCTGTCACATAGAGCCTGTACAGTACTATTAGTATCTGGCCTGATTCAGCGAGAGACACTATGGTGACTGCACCTGGGGACCTGTCACATAGAGCCTGTACAGTACTATTAGTATCTGGCCTGGTTCAGCGAGAGACACTATGGTGACTGCACCTGGGGACCTGTCACATAGAGCCTGTACAGTACTATTAGTATCTGGCCTGATTCAGCGAGAGACACTATGGTGATTGCACCTGGGGACCTGTCACATAGAGCCTGTACAGTACTATTAGTATCTGGCCTGATTCAGCGAGAGACACTATGGTGACTGCACCTGGGGACCTGTCACATAGAGCCTGTACAGTACTATTAGTATCTGGCCTGATTCAGCGAGAGACACTATGGTGACTGCACCTGGGGACCTGTCACATAGAGCCTGTACAGTATTATTAGTATCTGGCCTGATTCAGCGAGAGACACTATGGTGACTGCACCTGGGGACCTGTCACATAGAGCCTGTACAGTACTATTAGTATCTGGCCTGATTCAGCGAGAGACACTATGGTGACTGCACCTGGGGACCTGTCACATAGAGCCTGTACAGTACTATTAGTATCTGGCCTGATTCAGCGAGAGACACTATGGTGACTGCACCTGGGGACCTGTCACATAGAGCCTGTACAGTACTATTAGTATCTGGCCTGATTCAGCGAGAGACACTATGGTGACTGCACCTGGGAACCTGTCACATAGAGCCTGTACAGTACTATTAGTATCTGGCCTGATTCAGCGAGAGACACTATGGTGACTGCAGCTGGGGACCTGTCACATAGAGCCTGTACAGTACTATTAGTATCTGGCCTGATTCAGCGAGAGACACTATGGTGACTGCACCTGGGGACCTGTCACATAGAGCCTGTACAGTACTATTAGTATCTGGCATGATTCAGCGAGAGACGCTATGGTGACTGCACCTGGGGACCTGTCACATAGAGCCTGTACAGTACTATTAGTATCTGGCCTGATTCAGCGAGAGACGCTATGGTGACTGCACCTGGAGACCTGTCACATAGAGCCTGTACAGTACTATAAGTATCTGGCCTGATTCAGCGAGAGACGCTATGGTGACTGCACCAGGGGACCTGTCACATAGAGCCTGTACAGTACTATTAGTATCTGGCCTGATTCAGCGAGAGACGCTATGGTGACTTCACCTGGGGACCTGTCACATAGAGCCTGTACAGTACTATTAGTATCTGGCCTGATTCAGCGAGAGACGCTATGGTGACTTCACCTGGGGACCTGTCACATAGAGCCTGTACAGTACTATTAGTATCTGGCCTGATTCAGCGAGAGACACTATGGTGACTGCACCTGGGACCTGTCACATAGAGCCTGTACAGTACTATTAGTATCTGGCCTGATTCAGCGAGAGACGCTATGGTGACTTCACCTGGGGACCTGTCACATAGAGCCTGTACAGTACTATTAGTATCTGGCCTGATTCAGCGAGAGACGCTATGGTGACTTCACCTGGGGACCTGTCACATAGAGCCTGTACAGTACTATTAGTATCTGGCCTGATTCAGCGAGAGACACTATGGTGACTGCACGTGGGACCTGTCACATAGAGCCTGTACAGTACTATTAGTATCTGGCCTGATTCAGCGAGAGACACTATGGTGACTGCACCTGGGGACCTGTCACATAGAGCCTGTACAGTACTATTAGTATCTGGCCTGATTCAGCGAGAGACACTATGGTGACTGCACCTGGGGACCTGTCACATAGAGCCTGTACAGTACTATTAGTATCTGGCATGATTCAGCGAGAGACGCTATGGTGACTGCACCTGGGGACCTGTCACATAGAGCCTGTACAGTACTATTAGTATCTGGCCTGATTCAGCGAGAGACGCTATGGTGACTGCACCTGGAGACCTGTCACATAGAGCCTGTACAGTACTATTAGTATCTGGCCTGATTCAGCGAGAGACGCTATGGTGACTGCACCAGGGGACCTGTCACATAGAGCCTGTACAGTACTATTAGTATCTGGCCTGATTCAGCGAGAGACGCTATGGTGACTTCACCTGGGGACCTGTCACATAGAGCCTGTACAGTACTATTAGTATCTGGCCTGATTCAGCGAGAGACGCTATGGTGACTTCACCTGGGGACCTGTCACATAGAGCCTGTACAGTACTATTAGTATCTGGCCTGATTCAGCGAGAGACACTATGGTGACTGCACCTGGGACCTGTCACATAGAGCCTGTACAGTACTATTAGTATCTGGCCTGATTCAGCGAGAGACGCTATGGTGACTTCACCTGGGGACCTGTCACATAGAGCCTGTACAGTACTATTAGTATCTGGCCTGATTCAGCGAGAGACGCTATGGTGACTTCACCTGGGGACCTGTCACATAGAGCCTGTACAGTACTATTAGTATCTGGCCTGATTCAGCGAGAGACACTATGGTGACTGCACGTGGGACCTGTCACATAGAGCCTGTACAGTACTATTAGTATCTGGCCTGATTCAGCGAGAGACACTATGGTGACTGCACCTGGGGACCTGTCACATAGAGCCTGTACAGTACTATTAGTATCTGGCCTGATTCAGCGAGAGACACTATGGTGACTGCACCTGGGGACCTGTCACATAGAGCCTGTACAGCACTATTAGTATCTGGCCTGATTCAGCGAGAGACACTATGGTGACTGCACCTGGGGACCTGTCACATAGAGCCTGTACAGTACTATTAGTATCTGGCCTGATTCAGCGAGAGACACTATGGTGACTGCACCTGGGGACCTGTCACATAGAGCCTGTACAGTACTATTAGTATCTGGCCTGATTCAGCGAGAGACACTATGGTGACTGCACCTGGGGACCTGTCACATAGAGCCTGTACAGTACTATTAGTATCTGGTCTGATTCAGCGAGAGACACTATGGTGACTGCACCTGGGGACCTGTCACATAGAGCCTGTACAGTACTATTAGTATCTGGCCTGATTCAGCGAGAGACACTATGGTGACTGCACCTGGGGACCTGTCACATAGAGCCTGTACAGTACTATTAGTATCTGGCCTGATTCAGCGAGAGACACTATGGTGACTGCACCTGGGGACCTGTCACATAGAGCCTGTACAGTACTATTAGTATCTGGCCTGATTCAGCGAGAGACACTATGGTGACTGCACCTGGGGACCTGTCACATAGAGCCTGTACAGTACTATTAGTATCTGGCCTGATTCAGCGAGAGACACTATGGTGACTGCACCTGGGGACCTGTCACATAGAGCCTGTACAGTACTATTAGTATCTGGCCTGATTCAGCGAGAGACACTATGGTGACTGCACCTGGGGGCCTGTCACATAGAGCCTGTACAGTACTATTAGTATCTGGCCTGATTCAGCAAGAGACACTATGGTGACTGCACCTGGGGACCTGTCACATAGAGCCTGTACAGTACTATTAGTATCTGGCCTGATTCAACGAGAGACACTATGGTGACTGCACCTGGGGACCTGTCACATAGAGCCTGTACAGTACTATCAGTATCTGGCCTGATTCAGCGAGAGACACTATGGTGACTGCACCTGGGGACCTGTCACATAGAGCCTGTACAGTACTATTAGTATCTGGCCTGATTCAGCGAGAGACGCTATGGTGACTGCACCTGGGGACCTGTCACATAGAGCCTGTACAGTACTATTAGTATCTGGCCTGATTCAGCGAGAGACGGTATGGTGACTGCACCTGGGGACCTGTCACATAGAGCCTGTACAGTACTATTAGTATCTGGCCTGATTCAGCGATAGACACTATGGTGACTGCACCCGGGGACCTGTCACATAGAGCCTGTACAGTACTATTAGTATCTGGCCTGATTCAGCGAGAGACACTATGGTGACTGCACCCGGGGACCTGTCACATAGAGCCTGTACAGCACTATTAGTATCTGGCCTGATTCAGCGAGAGACACTATGGTGACTGCACCTGGGGACCTGTCACATAGAGCCTGTACAGTACTATTAGTATCTGTCCTGATTCAGCGATAGACACTATGGTGACTGCACCTGGGGACCTGTCACATAGAGCCTGTACAGTACTATTAGTATCTGGCCTGATTCAGCGAGAGACACTATGATGACTGCACCTGGGGACCTGTCACATAGAGCCTGTACAGTACTATTAGTATCTGGCCTGATTCAGCGAGAGACACTATGCTGACTGCACCTGGGGACCTGTCACATAGAGCCTGTACAGTACTATTAGTATCTGGCCTGATTCAGCGAGAGACACTATGGTGACTGCACCTGGGGACCTGTCACATAGAGCCTGTACAGTACTATTAGTATCTGGCCTGATTCAGCGAGAGACACTATGGTGACTGCACCTGGGGACCTGTCACATAGAGCCTGTACAGTACTATTAATATCTGGCCTGATTCAGCGAGAGACACTATGGTGACTGCACCTGGGGACCTGTCACATAGACCCTGTACAGTACTATTAGTATCTGGCCTGATTCAGCGAGAGACACTATGGTGACTGCACCTGGGGACCTGTCACATAGAGCCTGTACAGTACTATTAGTATCTGGCCTGATTCAGCGAGAGACACTATGGTGACTGCACCTGGGGACCTGTCACATAGAGCCTGTACAGTACTATTAGTATCTGGCCTGATTCAGCGAGAGACGCTATGGTGACTGCACCTGGGGACCTGTCACATAGAGCCTGTACAGTACTATTAGTATCTGGCCTGATTCAGCGAGAGACACTATGGTGACTGCACCTGGGGACCTGTCACATAGAGCCTGTACAGTACTATTAGTATCTGGCCTGATTCAGCGAGAGACACTATGGTGACTGCACCTGGGGACCTGTCACATAGAGCCTGTACAGTACTATTAGTATCTGGTCTGATTCAGCGAGAGACGCTATGGTGACTGCACCTGGGGACCTGTCACATAGAGCCTGTACAGTACTATTAGTATCTGGCCTGATTCAGCGAGAGACACTATGGTGACTGCACCTGGGGACCTGTCACATAGAGCCTGTACAGTACTATTAGTATCTGGCCTGATTCAGCGAGAGACGGTATGGTGACTGCACCTGGGGACCTGTCACATAGAGCCTGTACAGTACTATTAGTATCTGGCCTGATTCAGCGAGAGACACTATGGTGACTGCACCCGGGGACCTGTCACATAGAGCCTGTACAGTACTATTAGTATCTGGCCTGATTCAGCGAGAGACACTATGGTGACTGCACCCGGGGACCTGTCACATAGAGCCTGTACAGTACTATTAGTATCTGGCCTGATTCAGCGAGAGACACTATGGTGACTGCACCCGGGGACCTGTCACATAGAGCCTGTACAGTACTATTAGTATCTGGCCTGATTCAGCGAGAGACACTATGGTGACTGCACCTGGGGACCTGTCACATAGAGCCTGTACAGTACTATTAGTGTCTGGTCTGATTCAGCGAGAGACACTATGGTGACTGCACCTGGGGACCTGTCACATAGAGCCTGTACAGTACTATTAGTATCTGGCCTGATTCAGCGAGAGACGGTATGGTGACTGCACCTGGGGACCTGTCACATAGAGCCTGTACAGTACTATTAGTATCTGGCCTGATTCAGCGAGAGACACTATGGTGACTGCACCTGGGGACCTGTCACATAGAGCCTGTACAGTACTATTAGTATCTGGCCTGATTCAGCGAGAGACACTCTGGTGACTGCACCTGGGGACCTGTCACATAGAGCCTGTACAGTACTATTAGTATCTGGCCTGATTCAGCGAGAGACACTATGGTGACTGCACCTGGGGACCTGTCACATAGAGCCTGTACAGTACTATTAGTATCTGGCCTGATTCAGCGAGAGACACTATGGTGACTGCACCCGGGGATCTGTCACATAGAGCCTGTACAGTACTATTAGTATCTGGCCTGATTCAGCGAGAGACACTATGGTGACTGCACCTGGGGACCTGTCACATAGAGCCTGTACAGTACTATTAGTATCTGGCCTGATTCAGCGAGAGACGCTATGGTGACTGCACCTGGGGACCTGTCACATAGAGCCTGTACAGTACTATTAGTATCTGGCCTGATTCAGCTAGAGACACTATGGTGACTGCACCTGGGGACCTGTCACATAGAGCCTGTACAGTACTATTAGTATCTGGCCTGATTCAGCGAGAGACACTATGGTGACTGCACCTGGGGACCTGTTACATATAGCCTGTACAGTACTATTAGTATCTGTCCTGATTCAGAGAGAGACGCTATGGTGACTGCACCTGGGGACCTGTCACATAGAACCTGTACAGTACTATTAGTATCTGGCCTGATTCAGCGACAGACACTATGGTGACTGCACCTGGGGACCTGTCACATAGAGCCTGTACAGTACTATTAGTATCTGGCCTGATTCAGCGAGAGACACTATGGTGACTGCACCTGGGGACCTGTTACATATAGCCTGTACAGTACTATTAGTATCTGGCCTGATTCAGCGAGAGACACTATGGTGACTGCACCTGGGGACCTGTCACATAGAGCCTGTACAGTACTATTAGTATCTGGCCTGATTCAGTGAGAGACGCTATGGTGACTGCACCTGGGGACCTGTCACATAGAGCCTGTACAGTACTATTAGTATCTGGCCTGATTCAGCGAGAGACGCTATGGTGACTGCACCTGGGGACCTGTCACATAGAGCCTGTACAGTACTATTAGTATCTGGCCTGATTCAGCGAGAGACACTATGGTGACTGCACCTGAGGACCTGTCACATAGAGCCTGTACAGTACTATTAGTATCTGGCCTGATTCAGCGAGAGACACTATGGTGACTGCACCTGGGGACCTGTCACATAGAGCCTGTACAGTACTATTAGTATCTGGCCTGATTCAGCGAGAGACACTATGGTTACTTCACCTGGGGACCTGTCACATAGAGCCTGTACAGTACTATTAGTATCTGGCCTGATTCAGCGAGAGACACTATGGTAACTGCACCTGGGGACCTGTCACATAGAGCCTGTACAGTACTATTAGTATCTGGCCTGATTCAGCGAGAGACACTATGGTGACTGCACCTGGGGACCTGTCACATAGAGCCTTTACAGTACTATTAGTATCTGGCCTGATTCAGCGAGAGACACTATGGTGACTGCCCCTGGGGACCTGTCACATAGAGCCTGTACAGTACTATTAGTATCTGGTCTGATTCAGCGAGAGACGCTATGGTGACTGCACCTGGGGACCTGTCACATAGAGCCTGTACAGTACTATTAGTATCTGGCCTGATTCAGCGAGAGACGGTATGGTGACTGCACATGGGGACCTGTCACATAGAGCCTGTACAGTACTATTAGTATCTGGCCTGATTCAGCGAGAGACACTATGGTGACTGCACCTGGGGACCTGTCACATAGAGCCTGTACAGTACTATTAGTATCTGGCCTGATTCAGCGAGAGACACTCTGGTGACTGCACCTGGGGACCTGTCACATAGAGCCTGTACAGTACTATTAGTATCTGGCCTGATTCAGCGAGAGACACTATGGTGACTGCACCTGGGGACCTGTCACATAGAGCCTGTACAGTACTATTAGTATCTGGCCTGATTCAGCGAGAGACACTATGGTGACTGCACCCGGGGATCTGTCACATAGAGCCTGTACAGTACTATTAGTATCTGGCCTGATTCAGCGAGAGACACTATGGTGACTGCACCTGGGGACCTGTCACATAGAGCCTGTACAGTACTATTAGTATCTGGCCTGATTCAGCGAGAGACGCTATGGTGACTGCACCTGGGGACCTGTCACATAGAGCCTGTACAGTACTATTAGTATCTGGCCTGATTCAGCTAGAGACACTATGGTGACTGCACCTGGGGACCTGTCACATAGATCCTGTACAGTACTATTAGTATCTGGCCTGATTCAGCGAGAGACACTATGGTGACTGCACCTGGGGACCTGTCACATAGAGCCTGTACAGTACTATTAGTATCTGGCCTGATTCAGCGAGAGACACTATGGTGACTGCACCTGGGGACCTGTTACATATAGCCTGTACAGTACTATTAGTATCTGTCCTGATTCAGAGAGAGACGCTATGGTGACTGCACCTGGGGACCTGTCACATAGAACCTGTACAGTACTATTAGTATCTGGCCTGATTCAGCGACAGACACTATGGTGACTGCACCTGGGGACCTGTCACATAGAGCCTGTACAGTACTATTAGTATCTGGCCTGATTCAGCGAGAGACACTATGGTGACTGCACCTGGGGACCTGTTACATATAGCCTGTACAGTACTATTAGTATCTGGCCTGATTCAGCGAGAGACACTATGGTGACTGCACCTGGGGACCTGTCACATAGAGCCTGTACAGTACTATTAGTATCTGGCCTGATTCAGTGAGAGACGCTATGGTGACTGCACCTGGGGACCTGTCACATAGAGCCTGTACAGTACTATTAGTATCTGGCCTGATTCAGCGAGAGACGCTATGGTGACTGCACCTGGGGACCTGTCACATAGAGCCTGTACAGTACTATTAGTATCTGGCCTGATTCAGCGAGAGACACTATGGTGACTGCACCTGAGGACCTGTCACATAGAGCCTGTACAGTACTATTAGTATCTGGCCTGATTCAGCGAGAGACACTATGGTGACTGCACCTGGGGACCTGTCACATAGAGCCTGTACAGTACTATTAGTATCTGGCCTGATTCAGCGAGAGACACTATGGTTACTTCACCTGGGGACCTGTCACATAGAGCCTGTACAGTACTATTAGTATCTGGCCTGATTCAGCGAGAGACACTATGGTGACTGCACCTGGGGACCTGTCACATAGAGCCTGTACAGTACTATTAGTATCTGGCCTGATTCAGCGAGAGACACTATGGTGACTGCACCTGGGGACCTGTCACATAGAGCCTTTACAGTACTATTAGTATCTGGCCTGATTCAGCGAGAGACACTATGGTGACTGCACCTGGGGACCTGTCACATAGAGCCTGTACAGTACTATTAGTATCTGGCCTGATTCAGCGAGAGACACTATGGTGACTGCACCTGGGGACCTGTCACATAGACCCTGTACAGTACTATTAGTATCTGGCCTGATTCAGCGAGAGACACTATGGTGACTTCACCTGGGGACCTGTCACATAGAGCCTGTACAGTACTATTAGTATCTGGCCTGATTCAGCGAGAGACACTATAGTGACTGCACCTGGGGACCTGTCACATAGAGCCTGTACAGTACTATTAGTATCTGGCCTGATTCAGCGAGAGACACTATGGTGACTGCACCTGGGGACCTGTCACATAGAGCCTGTACAGTACTATTAGTATCTGGCCTGATTCAGCGAGAGACACTATGGTGACTGCACCTGGGGACCTGTCACATAGAGCCTGTACAGTACTATTAGTATCTGGCCTGATTCAGCGAGAGACACTATGGTGACTGCACCTGGGGACCTGTCACATAGAGCCTGTACAGTACTATTAGTATCTGGCCTGATTCAGCGAGAGACACTATGGTGACTGCACCTGGGGACCTTTCACATAGAGCCTGTACAGTACTATTAGTATCTGGCCTGATTCAGCGAGAGACACTATGGTGACTGCACCTGGGGACCTGTCACATAGAGCCTGTACAGTACTATTAGTATCTGGTCTGATTCAACGAGAGACACTATGGTGACTGCACCTGGGGACATGTCACATAGAGCCTGTACAGTACTATTAGTATCTGGCCTGATTCAGCGAGAGACGCTATGGTGACTGCACCTGGGGACCTGTCACATAGAGCCTGTACAGTACTATTAGTATCTGGCCTGATTCAGCGAGAGACACTATGGTGACTGCACCTGGGTACCTGTCACATAGAGCCTGTAGTCAGTACTATTAGTATCTGGCCTGATTCAGCGAGAGACACTATGGTGACTGCACCTGGGGACCTGTCACATAGAGCCTGTACAGTACTATTAGTATCTGGCCTGATTCAGCGAGAGACACTATGGTGACTGCACCTGGGGACCTGTCACATAGAGCCTGTACAGTACTATTAGTATCTGGTCTGATTCAGCGAGAGACGCTATGGTGACTGCACCTGGGGACCTGTCACATAGAGCCTGTACAGTACTATTAGTATCTGGCCTGGTTCAGCGAGATACACTATGGTGACTGCACCTGGGGACCTGTCACATAGAGCCTGTACAGTACTATTAGTATCTGGCCTGATTCAGCGAGAGACGCTATGGTGACTGCACCTGGGGACCTGTCACATAGAGCCTGTACAGTACTATTAGTATCTGGCCTGATTCAGCGAGAGACACTATGGTGACTGCACCTGGGGACATGTCACATAGAGCCTGTACAGTACTATTAGTATCTGGCCTGATTCAGCGAGAGACACTATGGTGACAGCACCTGGGAACCTGTCACATAGAGCCTGTACAGTACTATTAGTATCTGGCCTGATTCAGCGAGAGACACTATAGTGACTGCACCTGGGGACCTGTCACATAGAGCCTGAACAGTACTATTGGTATCTGGCCTGATTCAGCGAGAGACGCTATGGTGACTTCACCTGGGGACCTGTCACATAGAGCCTGTACAGTACTATTAGTATCTGGCCTGATTCAGCGAGAGACACTATGGTGACTGCACCTGGGGACCTGTCACATAGAGCCTGTACAGTACTATTAGTATCTGGCCTGATTCAGTGAGAGACACTATGGTGACTGAACCTGGGGACCTGTCACATAGACCCTGTACAGTACTATTAGTATCTGGCCTGATTCAGCGAGAGACACTATGGTGACTGCACCTGGAGACCTGTCACATAGAGCCTGTACAGTACTATTAGTATCTGGCCTGATTCAGCGAGAGACTCTATGGTGACTGCACCTGGGGACCTGTCACATAGAGCCTGTACAGTACTATTAGTATCTGGCCTGATTCAGCGAGAGACACTATGGTGACTGCACCTGGGGACATGTCACATAGAGCCTGTACAGTACTATTAGTATCTGGCCTGATTCAGCTAGAGACACTATGGTGACTGCACCTGGGGGCCTGTCACATAGAGCCTGTACAGTACTATTAGTATCTGGCCTGATTCAGCAAGAGACACTATGGTGACTGCACCTGGGGACCTGTCACATAGAGCCTGTACAGTGCTATTAGTATCTGGCCTGATTCAGCGAGAGACACTATGGTGACTGCACCTGGGGTCCTGTCACATAGAGCCTGTACAGTACTATTAGTATCTGGCCTGATTCAGCGAGAGACACTATGGTGACTGCACCTGGGGACCTGTCACATAGAGCCTGTACAGTACTATTAGTATCTGGTCTGATTCAGCAAGAGACGCTATGGTGACTGCACCTGGGGACCTGTCACATAGAGCCTGTACAGTACTATTAGTATCTGGCCTGATTCAGCGAGAGACACTATGATGACTGCACCTGGGGACCTGTCACATAGATCCTGTACAGTACTATTAGTATCTGGCCTGATTCAGCGAGAGACACTATGGTGACTGCACCTGGGGACCTGTCACATAGAGCCTGTACAGTACTATTAGTATCTGGCCTGATTCAGCGAGAGACACTATGGTGACTGCACCCGGGGACCTGTCACATAGAGCCTGTACAGTACTATTAGTATCTGGCCTGATTCAGCGAGAGACACTATGGTGACTGCACCTGGGGACCTGTCACATAGAGCCTGTACAGTACTATTAGTATCTGGCCTGATTCAGCGAGAGACACTATGGTGACTGCACCTGGGGACCTGTCACATAGAGCCTGTACAGCACTATTAGTATCTGGCCTGATTCAGCGAGAGACACTATGGTGACTGCACCTGGGGACCTGTCACATAGAGCCTGTACAGTACTATTAGTATCTGGCCTGATTCAGCGAGAGACACTCTGGTGACTGCACCTGGGGACCTGTCACATAGAGCCTGTACAGTACTATTAGTATCTGGCCTGATTCAGCGAGAGACACTATGGTGACTGCACCTGGGGACCTGTCACATAGAGCCTGTACAGTACTATTAGTATCTGGCCTGATTCAGCGAGAGACACTATGGTGACTTCACCTGGGGACCTGTCACATAGAGCCTGTACAGTACTATTAATATCTGGCCTGATTCAGCGAGAGACACTATGGTGACTGCACCTGGGGACCTGTCACATAGAGCCTGTACAGTACTATTAGTATCTGGCCTGATTCAGCGAGAGACACTATGGTGACTGCACCTGGGGACCTGTCACATAGAGGCTGTACAGTACTATTAGTATCTGGCCTGATTCAGCGAGAGACACTATGGTGACTGCACCTGGGGACATGTCACATAGAGCCTGTACAGTACTATTAGTATCTGGCCCTGTCACATAGAGCCTGTACAGTACTATTAGTATCTGGCCTGATTCAGCGAGAGACACTATGGTGACTGCACCTGGGGACCTGTCACATAGAGCCTGTACAGTACTATTAGTATCTGGCCTGATTCACCGAGAGACACTATGGTGACTGCACCTGGGGACCTGTCACATAGAGCCTGTACAGTACTATTAGTATCTGGCCTGATTCAACGAGAGACACTATGGTGACTGCACCTGGGGACCTGTCACATAGAGCCTGTACAGTACTATTAGTATCTGGCCTGATTCAGCGAGAGACACTATGGTGACTGCACCTGGGGACCTGTCACATAGAGCCTGTACAGTACTATTAGTATCTAGCCTGATTCAGCGAGAAACACTATGGTGACTTCACCTGGGGACGTTTCACATAGAGCCTGTACAGTACTATTAGTATCTGGCCTGATTCAGCGAGAGACACTATGGTGACTGCACCTGGGGACCTGTCACATAGAGCCTGTACAGTACTATTAGTATCTGGCCTGATTCAGCGAGAGAAACTATGGTGACTGCACCTGGGGGCCTCTTACATAGAGCCTGTACAGTACTATTAGTATCTGGCCTGATTCAGCGAGAGACGCTATGGTGACTGCACCTGGGGACATGTCACATAGAGCCTGTACAGTACTATTAGTATCTGGCCCTGTCACATAGAGCCTGTACAGTACTATTAGTATCTGGCCTGATTCAGCGAGAGACACTATGGTGATTGCACCTGGGGACCTGTCACATAAACCCTGTACAGTACTATTAGTATCTGGCCTGATTCAGCGAGAGACGCTATGGTGACTGCACCTTGGGACCTGTCACATAGACCCTGTACAGTACTATTAGTATCTGGCCTGATTCAGCGAGAGACACTATGGTGACTGCACCTGGGGACCTGTCACATAGAGCCTGTACAGTACTATTAGTATCTGGTCTGATTCAGCGAGAGACACTATGGTGACTGCACCTGGGGACCTGTCACATAGATCCTGTACAGTACTATTAGTATCTGGCCTGATTCAGCGAGAGACGCTATGGTGACTGCACCTGGGGACCTGTCACATAGAGCCTGTACAGTACTATTAGTATCTGTCCTGATTCAGCGAGAGACACTATGGTGACTGCACCTGGGGACCTGTCACATAGAGCCTGTACAGTACTATTAGTATCTAGTCTGATTCAGCGAGAGACACTATGGTGACTGCACCTGGGGACCTGTCACATAGAGCCTGTACAGTACTATTAGTATCTGGCCTGATTCAGCGAGAGACACTATGGTGACTGCACCTGGGGACCTGTCACATAGAGCCTGTACAGTACTATTAGTATCTGGTCTGATTCAGCGAGAGACACTATGGTGACTGCACCTGGGGACCTGTCACATAGAGCCTGTACAGTACTATTAGTATCTGGCCTGATTCAGCGAGAGATGCTATGGTGACTGCACCTGGGGACCTGTCACATAGAGCCTGTACAGTACTATTAGTATCTGGCCTGATTCAGCAAGAGACACTATGGTGACTGCACCTGGGGACCTGTCACATAGAGCCTGTACAGTACTATTAGTATCTGGCCTGATTCAGCGAGAGACACTATGGTGACTTCACCTGGGGACCTGTCACATAGAGCCTGTACACTACTATTAGTATCTGGCCTGATTCAGCGAGAGACGCTATGCTGACTGCACCTGGGGACCTGTCACATAGAGCCGATACAGTACTATTAGTATCTGGCCTGATTCAGCGAGAGACACTATGGTGACTGCACCTGGGGACCTGTCACATAGACCCTGTACAGTACTATTAGTATCTGTCCTGATTCAGCGAGAGACACTATGGTGACTGCACCTGGGGACCTGTCACATAGAGCCTGTACAGTACTATTAGTATCTGGCCTGATTCAGCGAGAGACACTATGGTGACTGCACCTGGGGACCTGTCACATAGAGCCTGTGCAGTACTATTAGTATCTGGCCTGATTCAGCGAGAGACGCTATGGTGACTGCACCTGGGGAGCTGTCACATAGAGCCGATACAGTACTATTAGTATCTGGCCTGATTCAGCGAGAGACGCTATGGTGACTGCACCTGGGGACCTGTCACATAGAGCCGATACAGTACTATTAGTATCTGGCCTTATTCAGCGAGAGACGCTATGGTGACTGCACCTGGGGACCTGTCACAAAGAGCCTGTACAGTACTATTAGTATCTGGCCTGATTCAGCGAGAGACGCTATGGTGACTGCACCTGGGGACCTGTCACATAGAGCCTGTACAGTACTATTAGTATCTGGCCTGATTCAGCGAGAGACACTATGGTGACTGCACCTGGGGACCTGTCACATAGAGCCTGTACAGTACTATTAGTATCTGGCCTGATTCAGCGAGAGACACTATGGTGACTGCACCTGGGGACCTGTCACATAGAGCCTGTACAGTACTATTAGTATCTGGCCTGATTCAGCGAGATACACTATGGTGACTGCACCAGGGGACCTGTCACATAGAGCCGATACAGTACTATTAGTATCTGGCCTGATTCAGCGAGAGACGCTATGGTGACTGCACCTGGGGACCTGTCACATAGAGCCTGTACAGTACTATTAGTATCTGGCCTGATTCAGCGAGAGACACTATGGTGACTGCACCTGGGGACCTGTCACATAGAGCCTGTACAGTACTATTAGTATCTGGCCTGATTCAGCGAGAGACACTATGGTGACTGCACCTGGGGACCTGTCACATAGATCCTGTACATTACTATTAGTATCTGGCCTTATTCAGCGAGAGACGCTATAGTGACTGCACCTGGGGACCTGTCACATAGAGCCTGTACAGTACTATTAGTATCTGGCCTGATTCAGCGAGAGACGCTATGGTGACTGCACCTGGGGACCTGTCACATAGAGCCGATACAGTACTATTAGTATCTGGCCTGATTCAGCGAGAGACACTATGGTGACTGCACCTGGGGACCTGTCACATAGAGCCTGTACAGTACTATTAGTATCTGGCCTGATTCAGCGAGAGACGCTATGGTGACTGCACCTGGGGACCTGTCACAAAGAGCCTGTACAGTACTATTAGTATCTGGCCTGATTCAGCAAGAGACACTATGGTGACTGCACCTGGGGACCTGTCACATAGAGCCTGTACAGTACTATTAGTATCTGGCCTGATTCAGCGAGAGACACTATGGTGACTTCACCTGGGGACCTGTCACATAGAGCCTGTACAGTACTATTAGTATCTGGCCTGATTCAGCGAGAGACACTATGGTGACTGCACCAGGGGACCTGTCACATAGAGCCTGTACAGTACTATTAGTATCTGGCCTGATTCAGCGAGAGACACTATGGTGACTGCACCTGGGGACCTGTCACATAGAGCCTGTACAGTACTATTAGTATCTGGCCTGATTCAGCGAGAGACACTATGGTGACTGCACCTGGGGACCTGTCACATAGAGGCTGTACAGTACTATTAGTATCTGGCCTGATTCAGGGAGAGACACTATGGTGACTGCACCTGGGGACCTGTCACATAGAGCCTGTACAGTACTATTAGTATCTGGCCTGATTCAGCGAGAAACACTATGGTGACTTCACCTGGGGACCTGTCACATAGAGCCTGTACAGTACTATTAGTATCTGGCCTGATTCAGCGAGAGACACTATGGTGACTGCACCTGGGGACCTGTCACATAGAGCCTGTACAGTACTATTAGTATCTGGCCTGATTCAGCGAGAGAAACTATGGTGACTGCACCTGGGGGCCTCTTACATAGAGCCTGTACAGTACTATTAGTATCTGGCCTGATTCAACGAGAGACACTATGGTGACTGCACCTGGGGACATGTCACATAGAGCCTGTACAGTACTATTAGTATCTGGCCCTGTCACATAGAGCCTGTACAGTACTATTAGTATCTGGCCTGATTCAGCGAGAGACACTATGGTGACTGCACCTGGGGACCTGTCACATAGACCCTGTACAGTACTATTAGTATCTGGCCTGATTCAGCGAGAGACGCTATGGTGACTGCACCTGGGGACCTGTCACATAGACCCTGTACAGTACTATTAGTATCTGGCCTGATTCAGCGAGAGACACTATGGTGACTGCACCTGGGGACCTGTCACATAGATCCTGTACAGTACTATTAGTATCTGGTCTGATTCAGCGAGAGACACTATGGTGACTGCACCTGGGGACCTGTCACATAGATCCTGTACAGTACTATTAGTATCTGGCCTGATTCAGCGAGAGACGCTATGGTGACTGCACCTGGGGACCTGTCACATAGAGCCTGTACAGTACTATTAGTATCTGGTCTGATTCAGCGAGAGACACTATGGTGACTGCACCTGGGGACCTGTCACATAGATCCTGTACAGTACTATTAGTATCTGGCCTGATTCAGCGAGAGACGCTATGGTGACTGCACCTGGGGACCTGTCACATAGAGCCTGTACAGTACTATTAGTATCTTGCCTGATTCAGCGAGAGACACTATGGTGACTGCACCTGGGGACCTGTCACATAGAGCCTGTACAGTACTATTAGTATCTGGCCTGATTCAGCGAGAGACACTATGGTGACTGCACCTGGGGACCTGTCACATAGAGCCTGTACAGTACTATTAGTATCTGGCCTGATTCAGCGAGAGACACTATGGTGACTGCACCTGGGGACCTGTCACATAGAGCCTGTACAGTACTAATAGTATCTGGCCTGATTCAGCGAGAGACACTATGGTGACTGCACCTGGGGACCTGTCACATAGAGCCTGTACAGTACTATTAGTATCTGGCCTGATTCAGCGAGAGACACTATGGTGACTGCACCTGGGGACCTGTCACATAGAGCCTGTACAGTACTAATAGTATCTGGCCTGATTCAGCGAGAGACACTATGGTGACTGCACCTGGGGACCTGTCACATAGAGCCGATACAGTACTATTAGTATCTGGCCTGATTCAGCGAGAGACGCTATGGTGACTGCAACTGGGGACCTGTCACATAGAGTCTGTACAGTACTATTAGTATCTGGCCTGATTCAGCGAGAGACGCTATAGTGACTGCACCTGGGGACCTGTCACATAGAGCCTGTACAGTACTATTAGTATCTGGCCTGATTCAGCGAGAGACACTATGGTGACTGCAACTGGGGACCTGTCACTTAGAGCCTGTACAGTACTATTAGTATCTGGCCTGATTCAGCGAGAGACGCTATGGTGACTGCACCTTGGGACCTGTCACATAGAGCCTGTACAGTACTATTAGTATCTGGCCTGATTCAGCGAGAGACACTATGGTGACTGCACCTGGGGACCTGTCACATAGAGCCTGTACAGTACTATTAGTATCTGGCCTGATTCAGCGAGAGACACTATGGTGACTGCACCTGGGGACCTGTCACATAGAGCCTGTACAGTACTATTAGTATCTGGCCTGATTCAGCGAGAGACACTATGGTGATTGCACCTGGGGACCTGTCACATAGAGCCTGTACAGTACTATTAGTATCTGGCCTGATTCAGCGAGAGACACTATGGTGACTGCACCTGGGGACCTGTCACAAAGAGCCTGTACAGTACTATTAGTATCTGGCCTGATTCAGCGAGAGACACTATGGTGACTGCACCTGGGGACCTGTCACATAGAGCCTGTACAGTACTATTAGTATCTGGCCTGATTCAGCGAGAGACACTATGGTGACTGCACCTGGGGACCTGTCACATAGAGCCTGTACAGTACTATTAGTATCTGCCCTGATTCAGCGAGAGACACTATGGTGACTGCACCTGGGGACCTGTTACATAGAGCCTGTACAGTACTATTAGTATCTGGCCTGATTCAGCGAGAGACATTATGGTGACTGCACCTGGGGACCTGTCACATAGAGCCTGTACAGTACTATTAGTATCTGGCCTGATTTAGCGAGAGACACTATGGTGACTGCACCTGGGGACCTGTCACATAGAGCCTGTACAGTACTATTAGTATCTGGCCTGATTCAGCGAGAGACGCTATGGTGACTGCACCTGGGGACCTGTCACATAGAGCCTGTACAGTACTATTAGTATCTGGCCTGATTCAGCGAGAGACACTATGGTGACTGCACCTGGGGACCTGTCACATAGAGCCTGTAGTCAGTACTATTAGTATCTGGCCTGATTCAGCGAGAGACACTATGTTGACTGCACCTGGGGACCTGTCACATAGATCCTGTACAGTACTATTAGTATCTGGCCTGATTCAGCGAGAGACACTATGGTGGCTGCACCTGGGGATCTGTCACATAGATCCTGTACAGTACTATTAGTATCTGGCCTGATTCAGCGAGAAACACTATGGTGACTTCACCTGGGGACCTGTCACATAGAGCCTGTACAGTACTATTAGTATCTGCCCTGATTCAGCGAGAGACACTATGGTGACTGCACCTGGGGACCTGTCACATAGAGCCTGTACAGTACTATTAGTATCTGGCCTGATTCAGCGAGAGACACTATGGTGACTGCACCTGGGGACCTATCACATAGAGCCTGTACAGTACTATTAGTATCTGCCCTGATTCAGCGAGAAACACTATGGTGACTTCACCTGGGGACCTGTCACATAGAGCCTGTACAGTACTATTAGTATCTGGCCTGATTCAGCGAGAGACACTATGGTGACTGCACCTGGGGACCTATCACATAGAGCCTGTACAGTACTATTAGTATCTGGCCTGATTCAGCAAGAGACACTATGGTGACTGCACCTGGGGACCTGTCACATAGAGCCTGTACAGTACTATTAGTATCTGGCCTGATTCAGCGAGAGGCGCTATTGTGACTGCACCTGGGGACCTGTCACATAGATCCTGTACAGTACTATTAGTATCTGGTCTGATTCAGCGAGAGACACTGTGGTGACTGCACCTGGGGACCTGTCACATAGAGCCTGTACAGTACTATTAGTATCTGGCCTGATTCAGCGAGAGACACTATGGTGACTGCACCTGGGGACCTGTCACATAGACCCTGTACAGTACTATTAGTATCTGGCCTGATTCAGCGAGAGACGCTATGGTGACTGCACCTGGGGACCTGTCACATAGACCCTGTACAGTACTATTAGTATCTGGCCTGATTCAGCGAGAGACACTATGATGACTGCACCTGGGGACCTGTCACATAGAGCCTGTACAGTACTATTAGTATCTGGTCTGATTCAGCGAGAGACACTATGGTGACTGCACCTGGAGACCTGTCACATAGAGCCTGTACAGTACTATTAGTATCTGGCCTGATTCAGCGAGAGATGCTATGGTGACTGCACCTGGGGACCTGTCACATAGAGCCTGTACAGTACTATTAGTATCTGGCCTAATTCAGCGAGAGATGCTATGGTGACTGCACCTGGGGACCTGTCACATAGAGCCTGTACAGTACTATTAGTATCTGGCCTGATTCAGCGAGAGACACTATGGTGACTGCACCTGGGGACCTGTCACATAGAGCCTGTACAGTACTATTAGTATCTGGCCTGATTCAGCGAGAGACACTATGGTGACTGCACCTGGGGACCTGTCACATAGAGCCTGTACAGTACTATTAGTATCTGGCCTGATTCAGCGAGAGACGCTATGGTGACTGCACCTGGGGACCTGTCACATAGAGCCGATACAGTACTATTAGTATCTGGCCTGATTCAGCGAGAGACACTATGGTGACTGCACCTGGGGACCTGTCACATAGACCCTGTACAGTACTATTAGTATCTGGCCTGATTCAGCGAGAGACACTATGGTGACTGCACCTGGGGACCTGTCACATAGAGCCTGTACAGTACTATTAGTATCTGGCCTGATTCAGCGAGAGACGCTATGGTGACTGCACCTGGGGACCTGTCACATAGAGCCGATACAGTACTATTAGTATCTGGCCTGATTCAGCGAGAGACGCTATGGTGACTGCACCTGGGGACCTGTCACATAGAGCCGATACAGTACTATTAGTATCTGCCCTGATTCAGCGAGAGACACTATGGTGACTGCACCTGGGGACCTGTCACATAGAGCCTGTACAGTACTATTAGTATCTGGCCTGATTCAGCGAGAGACACTATGGTGACTGCACCTGGGGACCTGTCACATAGAGCCTGTACAGTACTATTAGTATCTGGCCTGATTTAGCGAGAGACACTATGGTGACTGCACCTGGGGACCTGTCACATAGAGCCTGTACAGTACTATTAGTATCTGGCCTGATTCAGCGAGAGACGCTATGGTGACTGCACCTGGGGACCTGTCACATAGAGCCTGTACAGTACTATTAGTATCTGGCCTGATTCAGCGAGAGACACTATGGTGACTGCACCTGGGGACCTGTCACATAGAGCCTGTAGTCAGTACTATTAGTATCTGGCCTGATTCAGCGAGAGACACTATGGTGGCTGCACCTGGGGATCTGTCACATAGATCCTGTACAGTATTATTAGTATCTGGCCTGATTCAGCGAGAAACACTATGGTGACTTCACCTGGGGACCTGTCACATAGAGCCTGTACAGTACTATTAGTATCTGGCCTGATTCAGCGAGAGACACTATGGTGACTGCACCTGGGGACCTATCACATAGAGCCTGTACAGTACTATTAGTATCTGGCCTGATTCAGCAAGAGACACTATGGTGACTGCACCTGGGGACCTGTCACATAGAGCCTGTACAGTACTATTAGTATCTGGCCTGATTCAGCGAGAGGCGCTATTGTGACTGCACCTGGGGACCTGTCACATAGATCCTGTACAGTACTATTAGTATCTGGTCTGATTCAGCGAGAGACACTGTGGTGACTGCACCTGGGGACCTGTCACATAGAGCCTGTACAGTACTATTAGTATCTGGCCTGATTCAGCGAGAGACACTATGGTGACTGCACCTGGGGACCTGTCACATAGACCCTGTACAGTACTATTAGTATCTGGCCTGATTCAGCGAGAGACGCTATGGTGACTGCACCTGGGGACCTGTCACATAGACCCTGTACAGTACTATTAGTATCTGGCCTGATTCAGCGAGAGACACTATGATGACTGCACCTGGGGACCTGTCACATAGAGCCTGTACAGTACTATTAGTATCTGGTCTGATTCAGCGAGAGACACTCTGGTGACTGCACCTGGAGACCTGTCACATAGAGCCTGTACAGTACTATTAGTATCTGGCCTGATTCAGCGAGAGATGCTATGGTGACTGCACCTGGGGACCTGTCACATAGAGCCTGTACAGTACTATTAGTATCTGGCCTGATTCAGCGAGAGATGCTATGGTGACTGCACCTGGGGACCTGTCACATAGAGCCTGTACAGTACTATTAGTATCTGGCCTGATTCAGCGAGAGACACTATGGTGACTGCACCTGGGGACCTGTCACATAGAGCCTGTACAGTACTATTAGTATCTGGCCTGATTCAGCGAGAGACACTATGGTGACTGCACCTGGGGACCTGTCACATAGAGCCTGTACAGTACTATTAGTATCTGGCCTGATTCAGCGAGAGACGCTATGGTGACTGCACCTGGGGACCTGTCACATAGAGCCGATACAGTACTATTAGTATCTGGCCTGATTCAGCGAGAGACACTATGGTGACTGCACCTGGGGACCTGTCACATAGACCCTGTACAGTACTATTAGTATCTGGCCTGATTCAGCGAGAGACACTATGGTGACTGCACCTGGGGACCTGTCACATAGAGCCTGTACAGTACTATTAGTATCTGGCCTGATTCAGCGAGAGACGCTATGGTGACTGCACCTGGGGACCTGTCACATAGAGCCGATACAGTACTATTAGTATCTGGCCTGATTCAGCGAGAGACGCTATGGTGACTGCACCTGGGGACCTGTCACATAGAGCCGATACAGTACTATTAGTATCTGGCCTTATTCAGCGAGAGACGCTATAGTGACTGCACCTGGGGACCTGTCACATAGAGCCTGTACAGTACTATTAGTATCTGGCCTGATTCAGCGAGAGACACTATGATGACTGCACCTGGGGACCTGTCACATAGAGCCTGTACAGTACTATTAGTATCTGGCCTGATTCAGCGAGAGACGCTATGGTGACTGCAACTGGGGACCTTTCACATAGAGCCTGTACAGTACTATTAGTATCTGGCCTGATTCAGCGAGAGACACTATGGTGACTGCACCTGGGGACCTGTCACATAGAGCCTGTACAGTACTATTAGTATCTGGCCTGATTCAGCGAGAGACACTATGGTGACTGCATCTGGGGACCTGTCACATAGAGCCTGTACAGTACTATTAGTATCTGCCCTGATTCAGCGAGAGACACTATGGTGACTGCACCTGGGGACCTGTCACATAGAGCCTGTACAGTACTATTAGTATCTGGCCTGATTCAGCGAGAGACACTATGGTGACTGCACCTGGGGACCTATCACATAGAGCCTGTACAGTACTATTAGTATCTGGCCTGATTCAGCAAGAGACACTATGGTGACTGCACCTGGGGACCTGTCACATAGAGCCTGTACAGTACTATTAGTATCTGGCCTGATTCAGCGAGAGGCGCTATTGTGACTGCACCTGGGGACCTGTCACATAGATCCTGTACAGTACTATTAGTATCTGGTCTGATTCAGCGAGAGACACTGTGGTGACTGCACCTGGGGACCTGTCACATAGAGCCTGTACAGTACTATTAGTATCTGGCCTGATTCAGCGAGAGACACTATGGTGACTGCACCTGGGGACCTGTCACATAGACCCTGTACAGTACTATTAGTATCTGGCCTGATTCAGCGAGAGACGCTATGGTGACTGCACCTGGGGACCTGTCACATAGACCCTGTACAGTACTATTAGTATCTGGCCTGATTCAGCGAGAGACACTATGATGACTGCACCTGGGGACCTGTCACATAGAGCCTGTACAGTACTATTAGTATCTGGTCTGATTCAGCGAGAGACACTATGGTGACTGCACCTGGAGACCTGTCACATAGAGCCTGTACAGTACTATTAGTATCTGGCCTGATTCAGCGAGAGATGCTATGGTGACTGCACCTGGGGACCTGTCACATAGAGCCTGTACAGTACTATTAGTATCTGGCCTGATTCAGCGAGAGATGCTATGGTGACTGCACCTGGGGACCTGTCACATAGAGCCTGTACAGTACTATTAGTATCTGGCCTGATTCAGCTAGAGACACTATGGTGACTGCACCTGGGGACCTGTCACATAGAGCCTGTACAGTACTATTAGTATCTGGCCTGATTCAGCGAGAGACACTATGGTGACTGCACCTGGGGACCTGTCACATAGAGCCTGTACAGTACTATTAGTATCTGGCCTGATTCAGCGAGAGACGCTATGGTGACTGCACCTGGGGACCTGTCACATAGAGCCGATACAGTACTATTAGTATCTGGCCTGATTCAGCGAGAGACACTATGGTGACTGCACCTGGGGACCTGTCACATAGACCCTGTACAGTACTATTAGTATCTGGCCTGATTCAGCGAGAGACACTATGGTGACTGCACCTGGGGACCTGTCACATAGAGCCTGTACAGTACTATTAGTATCTGGCCTGATTCAGCGAGAGACGCTATGGTGACTGCACCTGGGGACCTGTCACATAGAGCCGATACAGTACTATTAGTATCTGGCCTGATTCAGCGAGAGACGCTATGGTGACTGCACCTGGGGACCTGTCACATAGAGCCGATACAGTACTATTAGTATCTGGCCTTATTCAGCGAGAGACGCTATAGTGACTGCACCTGGGGACCTGTCACATAGAGCCTGTACAGTACTATTAGTATCTGGCCTGATTCAGCGAGAGACACTATGATGACTGCACCTGGGGACCTGTCACATAGAGCCTGTACAGTACTATTAGTATCTGGCCTGATTCAGCGAGAGACGCTATGGTGACTGCACCTGGGGACCTGTCACATAGAGCCGATACAGTACTATTAGTATCTGGCCTTATTCAGCGAGAGACGCTATAGTGACTGCACCTGGGGACCTGTCACATAGAGCCTGTACAGTACTATTAGTATCTGGCCTGATTCAGCGAGAGACGCTATGGTGACTGCAACTGGGGACCTTTCACATAGAGCCTGTACAGTACTATTAGTATCTGGCCTGATTCAGCGAGAGACACTATGGTGACTGCACCTGGGGACCTGTCACATAGAGCCTGTACAGTACTATTAGTATCTGGCCTGATTCAGCGAGAGACACTATGGTGACTGCATCTGGGGACCTGTCACATAGAGCCTGTACAGTACTATTAGTATCTGGCCTGATTCAGCGAGAGACACTATGGTGACTGCACCTGGGGACCTGTCACATAGAGCCTGAACAGTACTATTAGTATCTGGCCTGATTCAGCGAGAGACACTATGGTGACTGCACCTGGGGACCTGTCACATAGAGCCTGTACAGTACTATTAGTATCTGGCCTGATACAGCGAGAGACACTATGGTGACTGCACCTGGGGACCTGTCACATAGAGCCTGTACAGTACTATTAGTATCTGGCCTGATTCAGCGAGAGACACTATGGTGACTGCACCTGGGGACCTATCACATAAATCCTGTACAGTACTATTAGTATCTGGCCTGATTCAGCAAGAGGCACTATGGTGACTGCACCTGGGGACATGTCACATAGAGCCTGTACAGTACTATTAGTATCTGGCCCTGTCACATAGAGCCTGTACAGTACTATTAGTATCTGGTCTGTTTCAGCGAGAGACACTATGGTGACTGCACCTGGGGACCTGTCACATAGAGCCTGTACAGTACTATTAGTATCTGGCCTGATTCAGCGAGAGACACTATGGTGACTGCACCTGGGGACCTGTCACATAGAGCCTGTACAGTACTATTAGTATCTGGCCTGATTCAGCGAGAGACACTATGGTGACTGCACCTGGGGACCTGTCACATAGAGCCTGTACAGTACTATTAGTATCTGGCCTGATTCAGCGAGAGACACTATGGTGACTGCACCTGGGGACCTATCACATAAATCCTGTACAGTACTATTAGTATCTGGCCTGATTCAGCAAGAGACACTATGGTGACTGCACCTGGGGACCTGTCACATAGAGCCTGTACAGTACTATTAGTATCTGGCCTGATTCAGCGAGAGACACTATGGTGACTGCACCTGGGGACCTGTCACATAGAGCCTGTACAGTACTATTAGTATCTGGCCTGATTCAGCGAGAGACACTATGGTGACTGCACCTGGGGACCTGTCACATAGAGCCTGTACAGTACTATTAGTATCTGGCCTGATTCAGCGAGAGACACTATGGTGACTGCACCTGGGGACCTGTCACATAGAGCCTGTACAGTACTATTAGTATCTGGCCTGATTCAGCGAGAGACACTATGGTGACTGCTCCGGGGACCTGTCACATAGAGCCTGTACAGTACTATTAGTATCTGGCCTGATTCAGCGAGAGACACTTTGGTGACTGCACCTGGGGACCTGTCACATAGAGCCTGTACAGTACTATTAGTATCTGGCCTGTTTCAGCGAGAGACACTATGGTGACTGCACCTGGGGACCTGTCACATAGAGCCTGTACAGTACTATTAGTATCTGGCCTGATTCAGCGAGAGACACTATGGTGACTGCACCAGGGGACCTGTCACATAGAGCCGATACAGTACTATTAGTATCTGGCCTGATTCAGCGAGAGACACTATGGTGACTGCACCTGGGGACCTGTCACATAGAGCCGATACAGTACTATTAGTATCTGGCCTGATTCAGCGAGAGACGCTATGGTGACTGCACCTGGGGACCTGTCACATAGAGCCAGTACAGTACTATTAGTATCTGGCCTGATTCAGCGAGAGACACTATGGTGACTGCACCTGGGGACCTGTCACATAGAGCCTGTACAGTACTATTAGTATCTGGCCTGATTCAGCGAGAGACGCTATGGTGACTGCACCTGGGGACCTGTCACATAGAGCCGATACAGTACTATTAGTATCTGGCCTGATTCAGCGAGAGACACTATGGTGACTGCACCTGGGGACCTGTCACATAGAGCCTGTACAGTACTATTAGTATCTGGCCTGTTTCAGCGAGAGACACTATGGTGACTGCACCTGGGGACCTGTCACATAGAGCCTGTACAGTACTATTAGTATCTGGCCTGATTCAGCGAGAGACACTATGGTGACTGCACCAGGGGACCTGTCACATAGAGCCGATACAGTACTATTAGTATCTGGCCTGATTCAGCGAGAGACACTATGGTGACTGCACCTGGGGACCTGTCACATAGAGCCGATACAGTACTATTAGTATCTGGCCTGATTCAGCGAGAGACGCTATGGTGACTGCACCTGGGGACCTGTCACATAGAGCCAGTACAGTACTATTAGTATCTGGCCTGATTCAGCGAGAGACACTATGGTGACTGCACCTGGGGACCTGTCACATAGAGCCTGCACAGTACTATTAGTATCTGGCCTGATTCAGCGAGAGACACTATGGTGACTGCACCTGGGGACATGTCACATAGAGCCGATACAGTACTATTAGTATCTGGCCTGATTAAGCGAGAGACGCTATGGTGACTGCACCTGGGGACCTATCACATAGAGCCTGTACAGTACTATTAGTATCTGGCCTGATTCAGCGAGAGACACTATGGTGACTGCACCTGGGGACCTGTCACATAGAGCCTGTACAGTACTATTAGTATCTGGCCTTATTCAGCGAGAGACGCTATAGTGACTGCACCTGGGGACCTGTCACATAGAGCCTGTACAGTACTATTAGTATCTGGCCTGATTCAGCGAGAGACACTATGGTGACTGCACCTGGGGACCTGTCACATAGAGCCTGTACAGTACTATTAGTATGTATCTGGCCTGATTCAGCGAGAGACGCTATGGTGACTGCACCTGGGGACCTGTCACAAAGAGCCTGTACAGTACTATTAGTATCTGGCCTGATTCAGCAAGAGACACTATGGTGACTGCACCTGGGGACCTGTCACATAGAGCCTGTACAGTACTATTAGTATCTGGCCTGATTCAGCGAGAGACACTATGGTGACTGCACCTGGGGACCTGTCACATAGAGCCTGTACAGTACTATTAGTATCTGGCCTGATTCAGCGAGAGACACTATGGTGACTGCACCAGGGGACCTGTCACATAGAGCCTGTACAGTACTATTAGTATCTGGCCTGATTCAGCGAGAGACACTATGGTGACTGCACCTGGGGACCTGTCACATAGAGCCTGTACAGTACTATTAGTATCTGGCCTGATTCAGCAAGAGACACTATGGTGACTGCACCTGGGGACCTGTCACATAGAGCCTGTACAGTACTATTAGTATCTGGCCTGATTCAGCGAGAGACACTATGGTGACTGCAACTGGGGACCTGTCACATAGAGCCTGTACAGTACTATTAGTATCTGGCCTGATTCAGCGAGAGACGCTATGGTGACTGCACCTGGGGACCTGTCACATAGAGCCTGTACAGTACTATTAGTATCTGGCCTGATTCAGCGAGAGACACTATGGTGACTGCACCTGGGGACCTGTCACATAGAGCCTGTACAGTACTATTAGTATCTGGCCTGATTCAGCGAGAGACACTATGGTGACTGCACCTGGGGACCTGTCACATAGAGCCTGTACAGTACTATTAGTATCTGGCCTGATTCAGCGAGAGACACTTTGGTGACTGCACCTGGGGACCTGTCACATAGAGCCTGTACAGTACTATTAGTATCTGGCCTGATTCAGCTAGAGACACTATGGTGACTGCACCTGGGGACCTGTCACATAGAGCCTGTACAGTACTATTAGTATCTGGCCTGATTCAGTGAGAGACACTATGGTGACTGCACCTGGGGACCTGTCACATAGAGCCTGTACAGTACTATTAGTATCTGGCCTGATTCAGCGAGAGACGCTATGGTGACTGCACCTGGGGACCTGTCACATAGAGCCTGTACAGTACTATTAGTATCTGGCCTGATTCAGCGAGAGACACTATGGTGACTGCACCTGGGGACCTGTCACATAGAGCCTGTACAGTACTATTAGTATCTGGCCTGATTCAGCGAGAGACACTATGGTGACTGCACCTGGGGACCTGTCACATAGAGCCTGTACAGTACTATTAGTATCTGGCCTGATTCAGCGAGAAACACTATGGTGACTTCACCTGGGGACCTGTCACATAGAGCCTGTACAGTACTATTAGTATCTGGCCTGATTCAGCGAGAGACACTATGGTGACTGCACCTGGGGACCTGTCACATAGAGCCTGTACAGTACTATTAGTATCTGGCCTGATTCAACGAGAGACACTATGGTGACTGCACCCGGGGGCCTCTTACATAGAGCCTGTACAGTACTATTAGTATCTGGCCCTGTCACATAGAGCCTATACAGTACTATTAGTATCTGTCCTGATTCAGCGAGAGACACTATGGTGACTGCACCTGGGGCCTGTCACATAGACCCTGTACAGTACTATTAGTATCTGGCCTGATTCAGCGAGAGACACTATGGTGACTGCACCTGGGGACCTGTCACATAGATCCTGTACAGTACTATTAGTATCTGGCCTGATTCAGCGAGAGACGCTATGGTGACTGCACCTGGGGACCTGTCACATAGAGCCTGTACAGTACTATTAGTATCTGGCCTGATTCAGCGAGAGACACTATGGTGACTGCACCTGGGGACCTGTCACATAGAGCCTGTACAGTACTATTAGTATCTGGCCTGATTCAGCGAGATACACTATGGTGACTGCACCTGGGGACCTGTCACATAGAGCCTGTACAGTACTATTAGTATCTGGCCTGATTCAGCGAGAGACGCTATGGTGACTGCACCTGGGGACCTGTCACATAGAGCCTGTACAGTACTATTAGTATCTGGCCTGATTCAGCGAGAGACACTATGGTGACTGCACCTGGGGACCTGTCACATAGAGCCGATACAGTACTATTAGTATCTGGCCTGATTCAGCGAGAGACACTATGGTGACTGCACCTGGGGACCTGTCACATAGAGCCGATACAGTACTATTAGTATCTGGCCTGATTCAGCGAGAGACGCTATGGTGACTGCACCTGGGGACCTGTCACATAGAGCCAGTACAGTACTATTAGTATCTGGCCTGATTCAGCGAGAGACACTATGGTGACTGCACCTGGGGACCTGTCACATAGAGCCTGTACAGTACTATTAGTATCTGGCCTGATTCAGCGAGAGACACTATGGTGACTGCACCTGGGGACCTGTCACATAGAGCCGATACAGTACTATTAGTATCTGGCCTGATTAAGCGAGAGACGCTATGGTGACTGCACCTGGGGACCTATCACATAGAGCCTGTACAGTACTATTAGTATCTGGCCTGATTCAGCGAGAGACACTATGGTGACTGCACCTGGGGACCTGTCACATAGAGCCTGTACAGTACTATTAGTATCTGGCCTTATTCAGCGAGAGACGCTATAGTGACTGCACCTGGGGACCTGTCACATAGAGCCTGTACAGTACTATTAGTATCTGGCCTGATTCAGCGAGAGACACTATGGTGACTGCACCTGGGGACCTGTCACATAGAGCCTGTACAGTACTATTAGTATGTATCTGGCCTGATTCAGCGAGAGACGCTATGGTGACTGCACCTGGGGACCTGTCACAAAGAGCCTGTACAGTACTATTAGTATCTGGCCTGATTCAGCAAGAGACACTATGGTGACTGCACCTGGGGACCTGTCACATAGAGCCTGTACAGTACTATTAGTATCTGGCCTGATTCAGCGAGAGACACTATGGTGACTGCACCTGGGGACCTGTCACATAGAGCCTGTACAGTACTATTAGTATCTGGCCTGATTCAGCGAGAGACACTATGGTGACTGCACCAGGGGACCTGTCACATAGAGCCTGTACAGTACTATTAGTATCTGGCCTGATTCAGCGAGAGACACTATGGTGACTGCACCTGGGGACCTGTCACATAGAGCCTGTACAGTACTATTAGTATCTGGCCTGATTCAGCAAGAGACACTATGGTGACTGCACCTGGGGACCTGTCACATAGAGCCTGTACAGTACTATTAGTATCTGGCCTGATTCAGCGAGAGACACTATGGTGACTGCAACTGGGGACCTGTCACATAGAGCCTGTACAGTACTATTAGTATCTGGCCTGATTCAGCGAGAGACGCTATGGTGACTGCACCTGGGGACCTGTCACATAGAGCCTGTACAGTACTATTAGTATCTGGCCTGATTCAGCGAGAGACACTATGGTGACTGCACCTGGGGACCTGTCACATAGAGCCTGTACAGTACTATTAGTATCTGGCCTGATTCAGCGAGAGACACTATGGTGACTGCACCTGGGGACCTGTCACATAGAGCCTGTACAGTACTATTAGTATCTGGCCTGATTCAGCGAGAGACACTTTGGTGACTGCACCTGGGGACCTGTCACATAGAGCCTGTACAGTACTATTAGTATCTGGCCTGATTCAGCTAGAGACACTATGGTGACTGCACCTGGGGACCTGTCACATAGAGCCTGTACAGTACTATTAGTATCTGGCCTGATTCAGTGAGAGACACTATGGTGACTGCACCTGGGGACCTGTCACATAGAGCCTGTACAGTACTATTAGTATCTGGCCTGATTCAGCGAGAGACGCTATGGTGACTGCACCTGGGGACCTGTCACATAGAGCCTGTACAGTACTATTAGTATCTGGCCTGATTCAGCGAGAGACACTATGGTGACTGCACCTGGGGACCTGTCACATAGAGCCTGTACAGTACTATTAGTATCTGGCCTGATTCAGCGAGAGACACTATGGTGACTGCACCTGGGGACCTGTCACATAGAGCCTGTACAGTACTATTAGTATCTGGCCTGATTCAGCGAGAAACACTATGGTGACTTCACCTGGGGACCTGTCACATAGAGCCTGTACAGTACTATTAGTATCTGGCCTGATTCAGCGAGAGACACTATGGTGACTGCACCTGGGGACCTGTCACATAGAGCCTGTACAGTACTATTAGTATCTGGCCTGATTCAACGAGAGACACTATGGTGACTGCACCCGGGGGCCTCTTACATAGAGCCTGTACAGTACTATTAGTATCTGGCCCTGTCACATAGAGCCTATACAGTACTATTAGTATCTGTCCTGATTCAGCGAGAGACACTATGGTGACTGCACCTGGGGCCTGTCACATAGACCCTGTACAGTACTATTAGTATCTGGCCTGATTCAGCGAGAGACACTATGGTGACTGCACCTGGGGACCTGTCACATAGATCCTGTACAGTACTATTAGTATCTGGCCTGATTCAGCGAGAGACGCTATGGTGACTGCACCTGGGGACCTGTCACATAGAGCCTGTACAGTACTATTAGTATCTGGCCTGATTCAGCGAGAGACACTATGGTGACTGCACCTGGGGACCTGTCACATAGAGCCTGTACAGTACTATTAGTATCTGGCCTGATTCAGCGAGATACACTATGGTGACTGCACCTGGGGACCTGTCACATAGAGCCTGTACAGTACTATTAGTATCTGGCCTGATTCAGCGAGAGACGCTATGGTGACTGCACCTGGGGACCTGTCACATAGAGCCTGTACAGTACTATTAGTATCTGGCCTGATTCAGCGAGAGACACTATGGTGACTGCACCTGGGGACCTGTCACATAGAGCCGATACAGTACTATTAGTATCTGGCCTGATTCAGCGAGAGACTCTATGGTGACTGCACCTGGGGACCTGTCACATAGACCCTGTACAGTACTATTAGTATCTGGCCTGATTCAGCGAGAGACACTATGGTGACTGCACCTGGGGACCTGTCACATAGAGCCTGTACAGTACTATTAGTATCTGGCCTGATTCAGCGAGAGACGCTATGGTGACTGCACCTGGGGACCTGTCACATAGAGCCGATACAGTACTATTAGTATCTGGCCTGATTCAGCGAGAGACGCTATGGTGACTGCACCTGGGGACCTGTCACATAGAGCCTGTACAGTACTATTAGTATCTGGCCTGATTCAGCGAGAGACACTATGGTGACTGTACCTGGGGACCTGTCACATAGATCCTGTACAGTACTATTAGTATCTGTCCTGATTCAGCGAGAGACACTATGGTGACTGCACCTGGGGACCTGTCACATAGATCCATTACAGTACTATTAGTATCTGGCCTGATTCAGCGAGAGATGCTATGGTGACTGCACCAGGGGACCTGTCACATAGAGCCGATACAGTACTATTAGTATCTGGCCTGATTCAGCGAGAGACGCTATGGTGACTGCACCTGGGGACCTGTCACATAGAGCCTGTACAGTACTATTAGTATCTGGCCTGATTCAGCGAGAGACACTATGGTGACTGCACCTGGGGACCTGTCACATAGAGCCTGTACAGTACTATTAGTATCTGGCCTGATTCAGCGAGAGACACTATGGTGACTGCACCAGGGGACCTGTCACATAGAGCCGATACAGTACTATTAGTATCTGGCCTGATTCAGCGAGAGACGCTATGGTGACTGCACCTGGGGACCTGTCACATAGAGCCGATACAGTACTATTAGTATCTGGCCTGATTCAGCGAGAGACGCTATGGTGACTGCACCTGGGGACCTGTCACATAGACCCTGTACAGTACTATTAGTATCTGGCCTGATTCAGCGAGAGACACTATGGTGACTGCACCTGGGGACCTGTCACATAGAGCCTGTACAGTACTATTAGTATCTGGCCTGATTCAGCGAGAGACACTATGGTGACTGCACCTGGGGACCTGTCACATAGAGCCGATACAGTACTATTAGTATCTGGCCTGATTCAGCGAGAGACGCTATAGTGACTGCACCTGGGGACCTGTCACATAGAGCCTGTACAGTACTATTAGTATCTGTCCTGATTCAGCGAGAGACACTATGGTGACTGCACCTGGGGACCTGTCACATAGAACCTGTACAGTACTATTAGTATCTGGCCTGATTCAGCGAGAGACGCTATGGTGACTGCACCTGGGGACCTGTCACAAAGAGCCTGTACAGTACTATTAGTATCTGGCCTGATTCAGCAAGAGACACTATGGTGACTGCACCTGGGGACCTGTCACATAGAGCCTGTACAGTACTATTAGTATCTGGCCTGATTCAGCAAGAGACACTATGGTGACTGCACCTGGGGACCTGTCACATAGAGCCTGTACAGTACTATTAGTATCTGGCCTGATTCAGCGAGAGACACTATGGTGACTGCAACTGGGGACCTGTCACATAGAGCCTGTACAGTACTATTAGTATCTGGCCTGATTCAGCGAGAGACGCTATGGTGACTGCACCTGGGGACCTGTCACATAGAGCCTGTACAGTACTATTAGTATCTGGCCTGATTCAGCGAGAGACACTATGGTGACTGCACCTGGGGACCTGTCACATAGAGCCTGTACAGTACTATTAGTATCTGGCCCTGTCACATAGAGCCTGTACAGTACTATTAGTATCTGGCCCTGTCACATAGAGCCTGTACAGTACTATTAGTATCTGGCCTGATTCGGCGAGAGACACTATGGTGACTGCACCTGGGGCCTGTCACATAGACCCTGTACAGTACTATTAGTATCTTGTCTGATTCAGCGAGAGACGCTATGGTGACTGCACCTGGGGACCTGTCACATAGACCCTGTACAGTACTATTAGTATCTGGCCTGATTCAGCGAGAGACACTATGGTGACTGCACCTGGGGACCTGTCACATAGAGCCTGTACAGTACTATTAGTATCTGGTCTGATTCAGCGAGAGACACTATGGTGATTGCACCTGGGGACCTGTCACATAGATCCTGTACAGTACTATTAGTATCTGGCCTGATTCAGCGAGAGACGCTATGGTGACTGCACCTGGGGACCTGTCACATAGAGCCTGTACAGTACTATTAGTATCTGGCCTGATTCAGCGAGAGACACTATGGTGACTGCACCTGGGGACCTGTCACATAGAGCCTGTACAGTACTATTAGTATCTGGCCTGATTCAGCGAGAGACACTATGGTGACTGCACCTGGGGACCTGTCACATAGATCCTGTACAGTACTATTAGTATCTGGCCTGATTCAGCGAGAGACGCTATGGTGACTGCACCTGGGGACCTGTCACATAGAGCCTGTACAGTACTATTAGTATCTGGCCTGATTCAGCGAGAGACACTATGGTGACTGCACCTGGGGACCTGTCACATAGAGCCGATACAGTACTATTAGTATCTGGCCTGATTCAGCGAGAGACTCTATGGTGACTGCACCTGGGGACCTGTCACATAGACCCTGTACAGTACTATTAGTATCTGGCCTGATTCAGCGAGAGACACTATGGTGACTGCACCTGGGGACCTGTCACATAGAGCCTGTACAGTACTATTAGTATCTGGCCTGATTCAGCGAGAGACGCTATGGTGACTGCACCTGGGGACCTGTCACATAGAGCCTGTACAGTACTATTAGTATCTGGCCTGATTCAGCGAGAGACGCTATGGTGACTGCACCTGGGGACCTGTCACATAGAGCCTGTACAGTACTATTAGTATCTGGCCTGATTCAGCGAGAGACACTATGGTGACTGTACCTGGGGACCTGTCACATAGATCCTGTACAGTACTATTAGTATCTGTCCTGATTCAGCGAGAGACACTATGGTGACTGCACCTGGGGACCTGTCACATAGAGCCTGTACAGTACTATTAGTATCTGGCCTGATTCAGCGAGAGACACTATGGTGACTGCACCTGGGGACCTGTTACATAGATCCTGTACAGTACTATTAGTATCTGGCCTGATTCAGCGAGAGACACTATGGTGACTGCACCTGGGGACCTGTCACATAGAGCCTGTACAGTACTATTAGTATCTGGCCTGATTCAGCGAGAGACACTATGGTGACTGCACCTGGGGACCTGTCACATAGATCCTGTACAGTACTATTAGTATCTGGCCTGATTCAGCGAGAGACACTATGGTGACTGCACCTGGGGACCTGTCACATAGAGCCTGTACAGTACTATTAGTATCTGGCCTGATTCAGCGAGAGACACTATGGTGACTGCACCTGGGGACCTGTCACATAGAGCCTTTACAGTACTATTAGTGTCTGGCCTGATTCAGCGAGAGACACTATGGTGACTGCACCTGGGTACCTGTCACATAGAGCCTGTACAGTACTATTAGTATCTGTCCTGATTCAGCGAGAGACACTATGGTGACTGCACCTGGGGATCTGTCACATAGAGCCTGTACAGTACTATTAGTATCTGGCCTGATTCAGCGAGAGACACTATGGTGACTGCACCTGGGGACCTGTCACATAGAGCCTGTACAGTACTATTAGTATCTGGCCTGATTCAGCAAGAGACACTATGGTGACTGCACCTGGGGACCTGTCACATAGAGCCTGTACAGTACTATTAGTATCTGGCCTGATTCAGCGAGAGACACTATGGTGACTGCACCTGGGGAACTGTCACATAGAGCCTGTACAGTACTATTAGTATCTGGCCTGATTCAGCGAGAGACACTATGGTGACTGCACCTGGGGACCTGTCACATAGAGCCTGTACAGTACTATTAGTATCTGGCCTGATTCAGCGAGAGACACTATGGTGACTGCACCTGGGGACCTGTCACATAGAGCCTGTACAGTACTATTAGTATCTGGCCTGATTCAGCGAGAGACGCTATGGTGACTGCACCTGGGGACCTGTCACATAGAGCCGATACAGTACTATTAGTATCTGGCCTGATTCAGCGAGAGACGCTATGGTGACTGCACCTGGGGACCTGTCACATAGAGCCTGTACAGTACTATTAGTATCTGGCCTGATTCAGCGAGAGACACTATGGTGACTGTACCTGGGGACCTGTCACATAGATCCTGTACTGTACTATTAGTATCTGTCCTGATTCAGCGAGAGACACTATGGTGACTGCACCTGGGGACCTGTCACATAGATCCTGTACAGTACTATTAGTATCTGGCCTGATTCAGCGAGAGACACTATGGTGACTGCACCTGGGGACCTGTCACATAGAGCCTGTACAGTACTATTAGTATCTGGCCTGATTCAGCGAGAGACACTATGGTGACTGCACCTGGGGACCTGTCACATAGAGCCTGTACAGTACTATTAGTATCTGGCCTGATTCAGCGAGAGACACTATGGTGACTGCACCTGGGGACCTGTCACATAGAGCCTGTACAGTACTATTAGTATCTGGCCTGATTCAGCGAGAGACACTATGGTGACAGCACCTGGGGACATGTCACATAGATCCTGTACAGTACTATTAGTATCTGGCCTGATTCAGCGAGAGACGCTATGGTGACTGCACCTGGGGACCTGTCACATAGAACCTGTACAGTACTATTAGTATCTGGCCTGATTCAGCGAGAGACACTATGGTGACTGCACCTGGGGACCTGTCACATAGAGCCTGTACAGTACTATTAGTATATGGCCTGATTCAGCGAGAGACACTATGGTGACTGCACCTGGGGACCTTTCACATAGAGCCTGTACAGTACTATTAGTATCTGGCCTGATTCAGCAAGAGACACTATGGTGACTGCACCTGGGGACCTGTCACATAGAGCCTGTACAGTACTATTAGTGTCTGGCCTGATTCAGCGAGAGACACTATGGTGACTGCACCTGGGGACCTGTCACATAGAGCCTGTACAGTACTATTAGTATCTGGCCTGATTCAGCGATAGACACTTTGGTGACTGCACCTGGGGACCTGTCACATAGAGCCTGTACAGTACTATTAGTATCTGGCCTGATTCAGCGAGAGACACTATGGTGACTGCACCTGGGGACCTGTCACATAGATCCTGTACAGTACTATTAGTATCTGGCCTGTTTCAGCGAGAGACACTATGGTGACTGCACCTGGGGACCTGTCACATAGAGCCTGTACAGTACTATTAGTATCTGGCCTGATTCAGCGAGAGACACTATGGTGACTGCACCTGGGGACCTGTCACATAGAGCCTGTACAGTACTATTAGTATCTGGCCTGATTCAGCGAGAGACACTATGGTGACTGCTCCGGGGATCTGTCACATAGAGCCTGTACAGTACTATTAGTATCTGGCCTGATTCAGCGAGAGTCACTATGGTGACTGCACCTGGGGACCTGTCACATAGAGCCTGTACTGTACTATTAGTATCTGGCCTGATTCAGCGAGAGACACTATGGTGACTGCACCTGGGGACCTGTCACATAGAGCCTGTACAGTACTATTAGTATCTGGCCTGATTCAGCGAGAGACACTATAGTGACTGCACCTGGGGACCTGTCACATAGAGCCTGTACAGTACTATTAGTATCTGGCCTGATTCAGCGAGAGACACTATGGTGACTGCACCTGGGGACCTGTCACATAGAGCCTGTACAGTACTATTAGTATCTGGCCTGATTCAGCGAGAGACGCTATGGTGACTGCACCTGGGGACCTGTCACGTAGAATCTGTACAGTACTATTAGTATCTGGCCTGATTCAGCGAGAGACACTATGGTGACTGCACCTGGGGACCTGTCACATAGAGCCTGCACAGTACTATTAGTATCTGGCCTGATTCAGCGAGAGACACTATGGTGACTGCACCTGGGGACCTGTCACATAGAGCCTGTACAGTTCTATTAGTATCTGGCCTGATTCAGCGAGAGACACTATGGTGACTGCACCTGGGGACCTGTCACATAGAGCCTGTACAGTACAATTAGTATCAGGCCTGATTCAGCGAGAGACACTATGGTGACTGCACCTGGGGACCTGTCACATAGAGCCTGTACAGTACTATTAGTATCTGGCCTGATTCAGCGAGAGACATTATGGTGACTGCACCTGGGGACCTGTCACATAGAGCCTGTACAGTACTATTAGTATCTGGCCTGATTCAGCGAGAGACGCTATGGTGACTGCACCTGGGGACCTGTCACGTAGAGCCTGTACAGTACTATTAGTATCTGGCCTGATTCAGCAAGAGACACTATGGTGACTGCACCTGGGGACCTGTCACGTAGAGCCTGTACAGTACTATTAGTATCTGGCCTGATTCAGCGAGAGACACTATGGTGACTGCACCTGGGGACCTGTCACATAGAGCCTGTACAGTACTATTAGTATCTGGTCTGATTCAGCGAGAGACACTATGGTGACTGCACCTGGGGACCTGTCACATAGATCCTGTACAGTACTATTAGTATCTGGCCTGATTCAGCGAGAGACGCTATGGTGACTGCACCTGGGGACCTGTCACATAGAGCCTGTACAGTACTATTAGTATCTGGCCTGATTCAGCGAGAGACACTATGGTGACTGCACCTGGGGACCTGTCACATAGAGCCTGTACAGTACTATTAGTATCTGGCCTGATTCAGCGAGAGACGCTATGGTGACTGCACCTGGGGACCTGTCACATAGAGCCTGTACAGTACTATTAGTATCTGGCCTGATTCAGCGAGAGACGCTATGGTGACTGCACCTGGGGACCTGTCACATAGAGCCTGTACAGTACTATTAGTATCTGGCCAGATTCAGCGAGAGACACTATGGTGACTGCACCTGGGGACCTGTCACATAGAGCCTGTACAGTACTATTAGTATCTGGTCTGATTCAGCGAGAGACACTATGGTGACTGCACCTGGGGACCTGTCACATAGATCCTGTACAGTACTATTAGTATCTGGCCTGATTCAGCGAGAGACGCTATGGTGACTGCACCTGGGGACCTGTCACATAGAGCCTGTACAGTACTATTAGTATCTGGCCTGATTCAGCGAGAGACACTATGGTGACTGCACCTGGGGACCTGTCACATAGAGCCTGTACAGTACTATTAGTATCTGGCCTGATTCAGCGAGAGACACTATGGTGACTGCACCTGGGGACCTGTCACATAGAGCCTGTACAGTACTATTAGTATCTGGCCTGATTCAGCGAGAGACGCTATGGTGACTGCACCTGGTGACCTGTCACATAGAGCCTGTACAGTACTATTAGTATCTGGCCTGATTCAGCGAGAGACATTATGGTGACTGCACCTGGGGACCTGTCACATAGAGCCTGTACAGTACTATTAGTATCTGGCCTGATTCAGCGAGAGACGCTATGGTGACTGCACCTGGGGACCTGTCACGTAGAGCCTGTACAGTACTATTAGTATCTGGCCTGATTCAGCAAGAGACACTATGGTGACTGCACCTGGGGACCTGTCACATAGAGCCTGTACAGTACTATTAGTATCTGGCCTGATTCAGCGAGAGACACTATGGTGACTGCACCTGGGGACCTGTCACATAGAGCCTGTACAGTACTATTAGTATCTGGCCTGATTCAGCGAGAGACACTATGGTGACTGCACCTGGGGACCTGTCACATAGAGCCTGTACAGTACTATTAGTATCTGGCCTGATTGAGCGAGAGACATTATGGTGACTGCACCTGGGGACCTGTCACATAGAGCCTGTACAGTACTATTAGTATCTGGCCTGATTCAGCGAGAGACACTATGGTGACTGCACCTGGGGACCTGTCACATAGAGCCTGTACAGTACTATTAGTATCTGGCCTGATTCAGCGAGAGACACTATGGTGACTGCACCTGGGAACCTGTCACATAGAGCCTGTACAGTACTATTAGTATCTGGCCTGATTCAGCGAGAGACACTGTGGTGACTGCACCTGGGGACCTGTCACATAGAGCCTGTACAGTACTATTAGTATCTGGCCTGATTCAGCGAGAGACAATATGGTGACTGCACCTGGGGACCTGTCACATAGAGCCTGTACAGTACTATTAGTATCTGGCCTGATTCAGCGAGAGACACTATGGAGACTGCACCTGGGGACCTGTCACATAGAGCCTGTACAGTACTATTAGTATCTGGCCTGATTCAGCGAGAGACACTATGGTGACTGCACCGGGGGACCTGTCACATAGAGCCTGTACAGTACTATTAGTATCTGGCCTGATTCAGCGAGAGACACTATGGTGACTGCACCTGGGGACCTGTCACATAGAGCCTGTACAGTACTATTAGTATCTGGCCTGATTCAGCGAGAGACACTATGGTGACTGCACCTGGGGACCTGTCACATAGAGCCTGTACAGTACTATTAGTATCTGGCCTGATTCAGCGAGAGACACTATGGTGACTGCACCTGGGGACATGTCACATAGAGCCTGTACAGTATTATTAGTACCTGGCCTGATTCAGCGAGAGACACTATGGTGACTGCACCTGGGGACCTGTCACATAGATCCTGTACAGTACTATTAGTATATGGCCTGATTCAGCGAGACACTATGGTGACTGCACCTGGGGACCTGTCACATAGAGCCTGTACAGTACTATTAGTATCTGGCCTGATTCAGCGAGAGACACTATGGTGACTGTACCTGGGGACCTGTCACATAGAGCCTGTACAGTACTATTAGTATCTGGCCTGATTCAGCGAGAGACACTATGGTGACTGCACCTGGGAACCTGTCACATAGAGCCTGTACAGTACTATTAGTATCTGGCCTGATTCAGCGAGAGACACTATGGTGACTGCACCTGGGGACCTGTCACATAGAGCCTGTACAGTACTATTAGTATCTGGCCTGATTCAGCGAGAGACACTATGGTGACTGCACCTGGGGACCTGTCACATAGAGCCTGTACAGTACTATTAGTATTTGGCCTGATTCAGCGAGAGACACTATGGTGACTGCACCTGGGGACCTGTCACATAGAGCCTGTACAGTACTATTAGTATCTGGCCTGATTCAGCGAGAGACACTATGGTGACTGCACCTGGGGACCTGTCACATAGAGCCTGTACAGTACTATTAGTATCTGGCCTGATTGAGCGAGAGACATTATGGTGACTGCACCTGGGGACCTGTCACATAGAGCCTGTACAGTACTATTAGTATCTGGCCTGATTCAGCGAGAGACACTATGGTGACTGCACCTGGGGACCTGTCACATAGAGCCTGTACAGTACTATTAGTATCTGGCCTGATTCAGCGAGAGACACTATGGTGACTGCACCTGGGAACCTGTCACATAGAGCCTGTACAGTACTATTAGTATCTGGCCTGATTCAGCGAGAGACACTATGGTGACTGCACCTGGGGACCTGTCACATAGAGCCTGTACAGTACTATTAGTATCTGGCCTGATTCAGCGAGAGACACTATGGTGACTGCACCTGGGGACCTGTCACATAGAGCCTGTACAGTACTATTAGTATCTGACCTGATTCAGCGAGAGACACTATGGTGACTGCACCTGGGGACCTGTCACATAGAGCCTGTACAGTACTATTAGTATTTGGCCTGATTCAGCGAGAGACACTATGGTGACTGCACCTGGGGACCTGTCACATAGAGCCTGTACAGTACTATTAGTATCTGGCCTGATTCAGCGAGAGACACTATGGTGACTGCACCTGGGGACCTGTCACATAGAGCCTGTACAGTACTATTAGTATCTGGCCTGATTGAGCGAGAGACATTATGGTGACTGCACCTGGGGACCTGTCACATAGAGCCTGTACAGTACTATTAGTATCTGGCCTGATTCAGCGAGAGACACTATGGTGACTGCACCTGGGGACCTGTCACATAGAGCCTGTACAGTACTATTAGTATCTGGCCTGATTCAGCGAGAGACACTATGGTGACTGCACCTGGGGACCTGTCACATAGAGCCTGTACAGTTCTATTAGTATCTGGCCTGATTCAGCGAGAGACACTATGGTGACTGCACCTGGGGACCTGTCACATAGAGCCTGTACAGTACAATTAGTATCTGGCCTGATTCAGCGAGAGACACTATGGTGACTGCACCTGGGGACCTGTCACATAGAGCCTGTACAGTACTATTAGTATCAGGCCTGATTCAGCGAGAGACACTATGGTGACTGCACCTGGGGACCTGTCACATAGAGCCTGTACAGTACTATTAGTATCTGGCCTGATTCAGCGAGAGACATTATGGTGACTGCACCTGGGGACCTGTCACATAGAGCCTGTACAGTACTATTAGTATCTGGCCTGATTCAGCGAGAGACATTATGGTGACTGCACCTGGGGACCTGTCACATAGAGCCTGTACAGTACTATTAGTATCTGGCCTGATTCAGCGAGAGACGCTATGGTGACTGCACCTGGGGACCTGTCACGTAGAGCCTGTACAGTACTATTAGTATCTGGCCTGATTCAGCAAGAGACACTATGGTGACTGCACCTGGGGACCTGTCACATAGAGCCTGTACAGTACTATTAGTATCTGGCCTGATTCAGCGAGAGACACTATGGTGACTGCACCTGGGGACCTGTCACATAGAGCCTGTACAGTACTATTAGTATCTGGCCTGATTCAGCGAGAGACACTATGGTGACTGCACCTGGGGACCTGTCACATAGAGCCTGTACAGTACTATTAGTATCTGGCCTGATTGAGCGAGAGACATTATGGTGACTGCACCTGGGGACCTGTCACATAGAGCCTGTACAGTACTATTAGTATCTGGCCTGATTCAGCGAGAGACACTATGGTGACTGCACCTGGGGACCTGTCACATAGAGCCTGTACAGTACTATTAGTATCTGGCCTGATTCAGCGAGAGACACTATGGTGACTGCACCTGGGAACCTGTCACATAGAGCCTGTACAGTACTATTAGTATCTGGCCTGATTCAGCGAGAGACACTATGGTGACTGCACCTGGGGACCTGTCACATAGAGCATGTACAGTACTATTAGTATCTGGCCTGATTCAGCGAGAGACAATATGGTGACTGCACCTGGGGACCTGTCACATAGAGCCTGTACAGTACTATTAGTATCTGGCCTGATTCAGCGAGAGACACTATGGTGACTGCACCTGGGGACCTGTCACATAGAGCCTGTACAGTACTATTAGTATCTGGCCTGATTCAGCGAGAGACACTATGGTGACTGCACCGGGGGACCTGTCACATAGAGCATGTACAGTACTATTAGTATCTGGCCTGATTCAGCGAGAGACACTATGGTGACTGCACCTGGGGACCTGTCACATAGAGCCTGTACAGTACTATTAGTATCTGGCCTGATTCAGCGAGAGACACTATGGTGACTGCACCTGGGGACCTGTCACATAGAGCCTGTACAGTACTATTAGTATCTGGTCTGATTCAGCGAGAGACGCTATGGTGACTGCACCTGGGGACCTGTCACATAGAGCCTGTACAGTACTATTAGTATCTGGCCTGATTCAGCGAGAGACACTATGGTGACTGTACCTGGGGACCTGTCACATAGAGCCTGTACAGTACTATTAGTATCTGGCCTGATTCAGCGAGAGACACTATGGTGACTGCACCTGGGAACCTGTCACATAGAGCCTGTACAGTACTATTAGTATCTGGCCTGATTCAGCGAGAGACACTATGGTGACTGCACCTGGTGACCTGTCACATAGAGCCTGTACAGTACTATTAGTATCTGGCCTGATTCAGCGAGATACACTATGGTGACTGCACCTGGGGACCTGTCACATAGAGCCTGTACAGTACTATTAGTATCTGGCCTGATTCAGCGAGAGACACTATGGTGACTGCACCTGGGGACCTGTCACATAGAGCCTGTACAGTACTATTAGTATCTGGCCTGATTCAGCGAGAGACACTATGGTGACTGCACCTGGGGACCTGTCACATAGAGCCTGTACAGTACTATTAGTATCTGGCCTGATTCAGCGAGAGACACTATGGTGACTGCACCTGGGGACCTGTCACATAGAGCCTGTACAGTACTATTAGTATCTGGCCAGATTCAGCGAGAGACACTATGGTGACTGCACCTGGGTACCTGTCACATAGAGCTTGTACAGTACTATTAGTATCTGGCCTGATTCAGCGAGAGACACTATGGTGACTGCACCTGGGGACCTGTCACATAGAACCTGTACAGTACTATTAGTATCTGGCCTGGTTCAGCGAGAGACACTATGGTGACTGCACCTGGGGACCTGTCACATAGAGCCTGTACAGTACTATTAGTATCTGGCCTGATTCAGCGAGAGACACTAGGGTGACTGCATCTGGGGACCTGTCACATAGAGCCTGTACAGTACTATTAGTATCTGGCCTGATTCAGCGAGAGACACTATGGTGACTGCACCTGGGGACCTGTCACATAGAGCCTGTACAGTACTATTAGTATCTGGCCTGATTCAGCGAGAGACGCTATGGTGACTGCACCTGGGGACCTGTCACGTAGAGCCTGTACAGTACTATTAGTATCTGGCCTGATTCATCAAGAGACACTATGGTGACTGCACCTGGGGACCTGTCACATAGAGCCTGTACAGTACTATTAGTATCTGGCCTGATTCAGCGAGAGACACTATGGTGACTGCACCTGGGGACCTGTCACATAGATCCTGTACAGTACTATTAGTATCTGGCCTGTTTCATCGAGAGACACTATGGTGACTGCACCTGGGGACCTGTCACATAGAGCCTGTACAGTACTATTAGTATCTGGCCTGATTCAGCGAGAGACACTATGGTGACTGCACCTGGGGACCTGTCACATAGAGCCTGTACAGTACTATTAGTATCTGGCCTGATTCAGCGAGAGACACTATGGTGACTGCTCCGGGGATCTGTCACATAGAGCCTGTACAGTACTATTAGTATCTGGCCTGATTCAGCGAGAGTCACTATGGTGACTGCACCTGGGGACCTGTCACATAGAGCCTGTACTGTACTATTAGTATCTGGCCTGATTCAGCGAGAGACACTATGGTGACTGCACCTGGGGACCTGTCACATAGAGCCTGTACAGTACTATTAGTATCTGGCCTGATTCAGCGAGAGACACTATAGTGACTGCACCTGGGGACCTGTCACATAGAGCCTGTACAGTACTATTAGTATCTGGCCTGATTCAGCGAGAGACACTATGGTGACTGCACCTGGGGACCTGTCACATAGAGCCTGTACAGTACTATTAGTATCTGGCCTGATTCAGCGAGAGACACTATGGTGACTGCACCTGGGGACCTGTCACATAGAGCCTGTACAGTTCTATTAGTATCTGGCCTGATTCAGCGAGAGACACTATGGTGACTGCACCTGGGGACCCGTCACATAGAGCCTGTACAGTACAATTAGTATCTGGCCTGATTCAGCGAGAGACACTATGGTGACTGCACCTGGGGACCTGTCACATAGAGCCTGTACAGTACTATTAGTATCAGGCCTGATTCAGCGAGAGACACTATGGTGACTGCACCTGGGGACCTGTCACATAGAGCCTGTACAGTACTATTAGTATCTGGCCTGATTCAGCGAGAGACATTATGGTGACTGCACCTGGGGACCTGTCACATAGAGCCTGTACAGTACTATTAGTATCTGGCCTGATTCAGCGAGAGACGCTATGGTGACTGCACCTGGGGACCTGTCACGTAGAGCCTGTACAGTACTATTAGTATCTGGCCTGATTCAGCAAGAGACACTATGGTGACTGCACCTGGGGACCTGTCACATAGAGCCTGTACAGTACTATTAGTATCTGGCCTGATTCAGCGAGAGACACTATGGTGACTGCACCTGGGGACCTGTCACATAGAGCCTGTACAGTACTATTAGTATCTGGCCTGATTCAGCGAGAGACACTATGGTGACTGCACCTGGGGACCTGTCACATAGAGCCTGTACAGTACTATTAGTATCTGGCCTGATTGAGCGAGAGACATTATGGTGACTGCACCTGGGGACCTGTCACATAGAGCCTGTACAGTACTATTAGTATCTGGCCTGATTCAGCGAGAGACACTATGGTGACTGCACCTGGGGACCTGTCACATAGAGCCTGTACAGTACTATTAGTATCTGGCCTGATTCAGCGAGAGACACTATGGTGACTGCACCTGGGAACCTGTCACATAGAGCCTGTACAGTACTATTAGTATCTGGCCTGATTCAGCGAGAGACACTATGGTGACTGCACCTGGGGACCTGTCACATAGAGCCTGTACAGTACTATTAGTATCTGGCCTGATTCAGCGAGAGACAATATGGTGACTGCACCTGGGGACCTGTCACATAGAGCCTGTACAGTACTATTAGTATCTGGCCTGATTCAGCGAGAGACACTATGGTGACTGCACCTGGGGACCTGTCACATAGAGCCTGTACAGTACTATTAGTATCTGGCCTGATTCAGCGAGAGACACTATGGTGACTGCACCTGGGGACCTGTCACATAGAGCCTGTACAGTACTATTAGTATCTGGCCTGATTCAGCGAGAGACACTATGGTGACTGCACCGGGGGACCTGTCACATAGGGCCTGTACAGTACTATTAGTATCTGGCCTGATTCAGCGAGAGACACTATGGTGACTGCACCTGGGGACCTGTCACATAGAGCCTGTACAGTACTATTAGTATCTGGCCTGATTCAGCGAGAGACACTATGGTGACTGCACCTGGGGACCTGTCACATAGAGCCTGTACAGTACTATTAGTATCTGGCCTGATTCAGCGAGAGACACTATGGTGACTGCACCTGGGGACATGTCACATAGAGCCTGTACAGTACTATTAGTACCTGGCCTGATTCAGCGAGAGACACTATGGTGACTGCACCTGGGGACCTGTCACATAGATCCTGTACAGTACTATTAGTATATGGCCTGATTCAGCGAGACACTATGGTGACTGCACCTGGGGACCTGTCACATAGAGCCTGTACAGTACTATTAGTATCTGGCCTGATTCAGCGAGAGACACTATGGTGACTGTACCTGGGGACCTGTCACATAGAGCCTGTACAGTACTATTAGTATCTGGCCTGATTCAGCGAGAGACACTATGGTGACTGCACCTGGGAACCTGTCACATAGAGCCTGTACAGTACTATTAGTATCTGGCCTGATTCAGCGAGAGACACTATGGTGACTGCACCTGGGGACCTGTCACATAGAGCCTGTACAGTACTATTAGTATCTGGCCTGATTCAGCGAGAGACACTATGGTGACTGCACCTGGGGACCTGTCACATAGAGCCTGTACAGTACTATTAGTATTTGGCCTGATTCAGCGAGAGACACTATGGTGACTGCACCTGGGGACCTGTCACATAGAGCCTGTACAGTACTATTAGTATCTGGCCTGATTCAGCGAGAGACACTATGGTGACTGCACCTGGGGACCTGTCACATAGAGCCTGTACAGTACTATTAGTATCTGGCCTGATTGAGCGAGAGACATTATGGTGACTGCACCTGGGGACCTGTCACATAGAGCCTGTACAGTACTATTAGTATCTGGCCTGATTCAGCGAGAGACACTATGGTGACTGCACCTGGGGACCTGTCACATAGAGCCTGTACAGTACTATTAGTATCTGGCCTGATTCAGCGAGAGACACTATGGTGACTGCACCTGGGAACCTGTCACATAGAGCCTGTACAGTACTATTAGTATCTGGCCTGATTCAGCGAGAGACACTATGGTGACTGCACCTGGGGACCTGTCACATAGAGCCTGTACAGTACTATTAGTATCTGGCCTGATTCAGCGAGAGACATTATGGTGACTGCACCTGGGGACCTGTCACATAGAGCCTGTACAGTACTATTAGTATCTGGTCTGATTCAGCGAGAGACACTATGGTGACTGCACCTGGGGACCTGTCACATAGAGCCTGTACAGTACTATTAGTATCTGGCCTGATTCAGCGAGAGACACTATGGTGACTGCACCTGGGGACCTGTCACATAGAGCCTGTACAGTACTATTAGTATCTGGCCTGATTCAGCGAGAGACACTATGGTGACTGCACCTGGGGACCTGTCACATAGAGCCTGTACAGTACTATTAGTATCTGGCCTGATTCAGCGAGAGACACTATGGTGACTGCACCTGGGGACATGTCACATAGAGCCTGTACAGTACTATTAGTATCTGGCCTGATTCAGCGAGAGACACTATAGTGACTGCACCTGGGGACCTGTCACATAGAGCCTGTACAGTACTATTAGTATCTGGCCTGATTCAGCGAGAGACACTATGGTGACTGCACCTGGGGACCTGTCACATAGAGCCTGTACAGTACTATTAGTATCTGGCCTGATTCAGCGAGAGACACTATGGTGACTGCACCTGGGGACCTGTCACATAGAGCCTGTACAGTTCTATTAGTATCTGGCCTGATTCAGCGAGAGACACTATGGTGACTGCACCTGGGGACCTGTCACATAGAGCCTGTACAGTACAATTAGTATCTGGCCTGATTCAGCGAGAGACACTATGGTGACTGCACCTGGGGACCTGTCACATAGAGCCTGTACAGTACTATTAGTATCAGGCCTGATTCAGCGAGAGACACTATGGTGACTGCACCTGGGGACCTGTCACATAGAGCCTGTACAGTACTATTAGTATCTGGCCTGATTCAGCGAGAGACATTATGGTGACTGCACCTGGGGACCTGTCACATAGAGCCTGTACAGTACTATTAGTATCTGGCCTGATTCAGCGAGAGACGCTATGGTGACTGCACCTGGGGACCTGTCACGTAGAGCCTGTACAGTACTATTAGTATCTGGCCTGATTCAGCAAGAGACACTATGGTGACTGCACCTGGGGACCTGTCACATAGAGCCTGTACAGTACTATTAGTATCTGGCCTGATTCAGCGAGAGACACTATGGTGACTGCACCTGGGGACCTGTCACATAGAGCCTGTACAGTACTATTAGTATCTGGCCTGATTCAGCGAGAGACACTATGGTGACTGCACCTGGGGACCTGTCACATAGAGCCTGTACAGTACTATTAGTATCTGGCCTGATTGAGCGAGAGACATTATGGTGACTGCACCTGGGGACCTGTCACATAGAGCCTGTACAGTACTATTAGTATCTGGCCTGATTCAGCGAGAGACACTATGGTGACTGCACCTGGGGACCTGTCACATAGAGCCTGTACAGTACTATTAGTATCTGGCCTGATTCAGCGAGAGACACTATGGTGACTGCACCTGGGAACCTGTCACATAGAGCCTGTACAGTACTATTAGTATCTGGCCTGATTCAGCGAGAGACACTATGGTGACTGCACCTGGGGACCTGTCACATAGAGCCTGTACAGTACTATTAGTATCTGGCCTGATTCAGCGAGAGACAATATGGTGACTGCACCTGGGGACCTGTCACATAGAGCCTGTACAGTACTATTAGTATCTGGCCTGATTCAGCGAGAGACACTATGGTGACTGCACCTGGGGACCTGTCACATAGAGCCTGTACAGTACTATTAGTATCTGGCCTGATTCAGCGAGAGACACTATGGTGACTGCACCTGGGGACCTGTCACATAGAGCCTGTACAGTACTATTAGTATCTGGCCTGATTCAGCGAGAGACACTATGGTGACTGCACCGGGGGACCTGTCACATAGAGCCTGTACAGTACTATTAGTATCTGGCCTGATTCAGCGAGAGACACTATGGTGACTGCACCTGGGGACCTGTCACATAGAGCCTGTACAGTACTATTAGTATCTGGCCTGATTCAGCGAGAGACACTATGGTGACTGCACCTGGGGACCTGTCACATAGAGCCTGTACAGTACTATTAGTATCTGGCCTGATTCAGCGAGAGACACTATGGTGACTGCACCTGGGGACATGTCACATAGAGCCTGTACAGTACTATTAGTACCTGGCCTGATTCAGCGAGAGACACTATGGTGACTGCACCTGGGGACCTGTCACATAGATCCTGTACAGTACTATTAGTATATGGCCTGATTCAGCGAGACACTATGGTGACTGCACCTGGGGACCTGTCACATAGAGCCTGTACAGTACTATTAGTATCTGGCCTGATTCAGCGAGAGACACTATGGTGACTGTACCTGGGGACCTGTCACATAGAGCCTGTACAGTACTATTAGTATCTGGCCTGATTCAGCGAGAGACACTATGGTGACTGCACCTGGGAACCTGTCACATAGAGCCTGTACAGTACTATTAGTATCTGGCCTGATTCAGCGAGAGACACTATGGTGACTGCACCTGGGGACCTGTCACATAGAGCCTGTACAGTACTATTAGTATCTGGCCTGATTCAGCGAGAGACACTATGGTGACTGCACCTGGGGACCTGTCACATAGAGCCTGTACAGTACTATTAGTATTTGGCCTGATTCAGCGAGAGACACTATGGTGACTGCACCTGGGGACCTGTCACATAGAGCCTGTACAGTACTATTAGTATCTGGCCTGATTCAGCGAGAGACACTATGGTGACTGCACCTGGGGACCTGTCACATAGAGCCTGTACAGTACTATTAGTATCTGGCCTGATTGAGCGAGAGACATTATGGTGACTGCACCTGGGGACCTGTCACATAGAGCCTGTACAGTACTATTAGTATCTGGCCTGATTCAGCGAGAGACACTATGGTGACTGCACCTGGGGACCTGTCACATAGAGCCTGTACAGTACTATTAGTATCTGGCCTGATTCAGCGAGAGACACTATGGTGACTGCACCTGGGAACCTGTCACATAGAGCCTGTACAGTACTATTAGTATCTGGCCTGATTCAGCGAGAGACACTATGGTGACTGCACCTGGGGACCTGTCACATAGAGCCTGTACAGTACTATTAGTATCTGGCCTGATTCAGCGAGAGACATTATGGTGACTGCACCTGGGGACCTGTCACATAGAGCCTGTACAGTACTATTAGTATCTGGCCTGATTCAGCGAGAGACACTATGGTGACTGCACCTGGGGACCTGTCACATAGAGCCTGTACAGTACTATTAGTATCTGGCCTGATTCAGCGAGAGACACTATGGTGACTGCACCTGGGGACCTGTCACATAGAGCCTGTACAGTACTATTAGTATCTGGCCTGATTCAGCGAGAGACACTATGGTGACTGCACCTGGGGACCTGTCACATAGAGCCTGTACAGTACTATTAGTATCTGGCCTGATTCAGCGAGAGACACTATGGTGACTGCACCTGGGGACATGTCACATAGAGCCTGTACAGTACTATTAGTACCTGGCCTGATTCAGCGAGAGACACTATGGTGACTGCACCTGGGGACCTGTCACATAGATCCTGTACAGTACTATTAGTATATGGCCTGATTCAGCGAGACACTATGGTGACTGCACCTGGGGACCTGTCACATAGAGCCTGTACAGTACTATTAGTATCTGGCCTGATTCAGCGAGAGACACTATGGTGACTGCACCTGGGAACCTGTCACATAGAGCCTGTACAGTACTATTAGTATCTGGCCTGATTCAGCGAGAGACACTATGGTGACTGCACCTGGTGACCTGTCACATAGAGCCTGTACAGTACTATTAGTATCTGGCCTGATTCAGCGAGAGACACTATGGTGACTGCACCTGGGGACCTGTCACATAGAGCCTGCACAGTACTATTAGTATCTGGCCTGATTCAGCGAGAGACACTATGGTGACTGCACCTGGGGACCTGTCACATAGAGCCTGTACAGTACTATTAGTATCTGGCCTGATTCAGCGAGAGACACTATGGTGACTGCACCTGGGGACCTGTCACATAGAGCCTGTACAGTACTATTAGTATCTGGCCTGATTCAGCGAGAGACACTATGGTGACTGCACCTGGGGACCTGTCACATAGAGCCTGTACAGTACTATTAGTATCTGGCCTGATTCAGCGAGAGACACTATGGTGACTGCACCTGGGTACCTGTCACATAGAGCTTGTACAGTACTATTAGTATCTGGCCTGATTCAGCGAGAGACACTATGGTGACTGCACCTGGGGACCTGTCACATAGAACCTGTACAGTACTATTAGTATCTGGCCTGGTTCAGCGAGAGACACTATGGTGACTGCACCTGGGGACCTGTCACATAGAGCCTGTACAGTACTATTAGTATCTGGCCTGATTCAGCGAGAGACACTAGGGTGACTGCATCTGGGGACCTGTCACATAGAGCCTGTACAGTACTATAAGTATCTGGCCTGATTCAGCGAGAGACACTATGGTGACTGCACCTGGGTACCTGTCACATAGAGCCTGTACAGTACTATTAGTATCTGGCCTGATTCAGCGAGAGACACTATGGTGACTGCACCTGGGAACCTGTCACATAGAGCCTGTACAGTACTATTAGTATCTGGCCTGATTCAGCGAGAGACACTATGGTGACTGCACCTGGGAACCTGTCACATAGAGCCTGTACAGTACTATTAGTATCTGGCCTGATTCAGCGAGAGACACTATGGTGACTGCACCTGGGGACCTGTCACATAGAGCCTGTACAGTACTATTAGTATCTGGCCTGATTCAGCGAGAGACACTATGGTGACTGCACCTGGGGACCTGTCACATAGAGCCTGTACAGTACTATTAGTATCTGGCCTGATTCAGCGAGAGACACTATGGTGACTGCACCTGGGGACCTGTCACATAGATCCTGTACAGTACTATTAGTATCTGGCCTGATTCAGCGAGAGACACTATGGTGACTGCACCTGGGGACCTGTCACATAGATCCTGTACAGTACTATTAGTATCTGGCCTGATTCAGCGAGAGACACTATGGTGACTGCACCTGGGGACCTGTCACATAGAGCCTGTACAGTACTATTAGTATCTGGCCTGATTCAGCGAGAGACACTATGGTGACTGCACCTGGGGACCTGTCACATAGAGCCTGTACAGTACTATTAGTATCTGGCCTGATTCAGCGAGAGACACTATGGTGACTGCACCTGGGGACCTGTCACATAGAGCCTGTACAGTACTATTAGTATCTGGCCTGATTCAGCGAGAGACACTATGGTGACTGCACCTGGGGACCTGTCACATAGAGCCTGTACAGTACTATTCGTATCGGGCCTGATTCAGCGAGAGACACTATGGTGACTGCACCTGGGAACCTGTCACATAGAGCCTGTACAGTACTATTAGTATCTGGCCTGATTCAGCGAGAGACACTCTGGTGACTGCACCTGGGGGCCTGTCACATAGAGCCTGTACAGTACTATTAGTATCTGGCCTGATTCAGCGAGAGACACTATGGTGACTGTACCTGGGGACCTGTCACATAGAGCCTGTACAGTACTATTAGTATCTGGCCTGATTCAGAGAGAGACACTATGGTGACTGCACCTGGGGACCTGTCACATAGAGCCTGTACAGTACTATTAGTATCTGGCCTGATTCAGCGAGAGACACTATGGTGACTGCACCTTGGGACCTGTCACATAGAGCCTGTACAGTACTATTAGTATCTGGCCTGATTCAGTGAGAGACACTATGGTGACTGCACCTGGGGACCTGTCACATAGAGCCTGTACAGTACTATTAGTATCTGGCCTGATTCAGCAAGAGACACTATGGTGACTGCACCTGGGGACCTGTCACATAGAGCCTGTACAGTACTATTAGTATCTGGCCTGATTCAGCGAGAGACACTATGGTGACTGCACCTGGGGACATGTCACATAGAGCCTGTACAGTACTATTAGTATCTGGCCTGATTCAGCAAGAGACACTATGGTGACTGCACCTGGGGACCTGTCACATAGAGCCTGTACAGTACTATTAGTATCTGGCCTGATTCAGCAAGTGACACTATGGTGACTGCACCTGGGAACCTGTCACATAGAGCCTGTACAGTACTATTAGTATCTGGCCTGATTCAGAGAGAGACACTATGGTGAATGCACCTGGGGACCTGTCACATGGAGCCTGTACAGTACTATTAGTATCTGGCCTGATTCAGCGAGAGACACTATGGTGACTGCACCTGGGGACCTGTCACATAGAGCCTGTACAGTACTATTAGTATCTGGCCTGATTCAGCGAGAGACACTATGGTGACTGCACCTGGGGACCTGTCACATAGAGCCTGTACAGTACTATTAGTATCTGGCCTGATTCAGCGAGAGACACTATGGTGACTGCACCTGGGGACCTGTCACATAGATCCTGTACAGTACTATTAGTATCTGTCCTGATTCAGCGAGAGACACTATGGTGACTGCACCTGGGGACCTGTCACATAGAGCCTGTACAGTACTATTAGTATCTGGCCTGATTCAGCGAGAGACACTATGGTGACTGCACCTGGGGACCTGTCACATAGAGCCTGTACAGTACTATTAGTATCTGGCCTGATTCAGCGAGAGACACTATGGTGACTGCACCTGGGGACCTGTCACATAGAGCCTGTACAGTACTATTAGTATCTGGCCTGATTCAGCGAGAGACACTATGGTGACTGCACCTGGGTACCTGTCACATAGAGCCTGTACAGTACTATTAGTATCTGGCCTGATTCAGCGAGAGACACTATGGTGACTGCACCTGGGTACCTGTCACATAGAGCCTGTACAGTACTATTAGTATCTGGCCTGATTCAGCGAGAGACACTATGGTGACTGCACCTGGGGACCTGTCACATAGAGCCTGTACAGTACTATTAGTATCTGGCCTGATTCAGCGAGAGACACTATGGTGACTGCATCTGGGGACCTGTCACATAGAGCCTGTACAGTACTATTAGTATCTGTCCTGATTCAGCGAGAGACATTATGGTGACTGCACCTGGGGACCTGTCACATAGAGCCTGTACAGTACTATTAGTATCTGGCCTGATTCAGCGAGAGACACTATGGTGACTGCACCTGGGGACCTGTCACATAGAGCCTGTACAGTACTATTAGTATCTGGCCTGATTCAACGAGAGACACTATGGTGACTGCACCTGGGGACCTGTCACATAGAGCCTGTACAGTACTATTAGTATCTGGCCTGATTCAGCGAGAGACGCTATGGTGACTGCACCTGGGGACCTGTCACATAGAGCCTGTACAGTACTATTAGTATCTGGCCTGATTCAGCTAGAGACACTATGGTGACTGCACCTGGGGACCTGTCACATAGAGCCTGTACAGTACTAATAGTATCTGGCCTGATTCAGCGAGAGACACTATGGTGACTGCACCTGGGGACCTGTCACATAGAGCCTGTACAGTACTATTAGTATCTGGGCTGATTCAGCCAGAGACACTATGGTGACTGCACCTGGGGACCTGTCACATAGAGCCTGTACAGTACTATTAGTATCTGGCCTGATTCAGCGAGAGACACTATGGTGATTGCACCTGGGGACCTGTCACATAGATCCTGTACAGTACTATTAGTATCTGGCCTGATTCAGCGAGAGACACTATGGTGACTGCACCTGGGGACCTGTCACATAGAGCCTGTACAGTACTATTAGTATCTGGCCTGATTCAGCGAGAGACACTATGGTGACTGCACCTGGGGACCTGTCACATAGATCCTGTACAGTACTATTAGTATCTGGCCTGATTCAGCGAGTGACACTATGGTGACTGCACCTGGGGACCTGTCACATAGAGCCTGTACAGTACTATTAGTATCTGGCCTGATTCAGCGAGAGACACTATGGTGACTGCACCTGGGGACCTGTCACATAGAGCCTGTACAGTACTATTAGTATCTGGCCTGATTCAGCGAGAGACACTATGGTGACTGCACCTGGGGACCTGTCACATAGAGCCTGTACAGTACTATTAGTATCTGGCCTGATTCAGCGAGAGACACTATGGTGACTGCACCTGGGGACCTGTCACATAGAGCCTGTACAGTACTATTAGTATCTGGCCTGATTCAGCGAGATACGCTATGGTGACTGCATCTGGGGACCTGTCACATAGAGCCTGTACAGTACTATTAATATCTGGCCTGATTCAGCGAGAGACACTATGGTGACTGCACCTGGGGACCTGTCACATAGAGCCTGTACAGTACTATTAGTATCTGGCCTGATTCAGCGAGAGACACTATGGTGACTGCACCTGGGGACCTGTCACATAGAGCCTGTACAGTACTATTAGTATCTGGCCTGATTCAGCGAGAGACGCTATGGTGACTGCACCTGGGGACCTGTCACATAGATCCTGTACAGTACTATTAGTATCTGGCCTGATTCAGCGAGAGACGCTATGGTGACTGCACCTGGGGACCTGTCACATAGAGCCTGTACAGTACTATTAGTATCTGGCCTGATTCAGCGAGAGACACTATGGTGACTGCACCTGGGGACCTGTCACATAGAGCCTGTACAGTACTATTAGTATCTGGCCTGATTCAGCGAGAGACACTATGGTGACTGCACCTGGGGACCTGTCACATAGAGCCTGTACAGTACTATTAGTATCTGTCCTGATTCAGCGAGAGACACTATGGTGACTGCACCTGGGGACCTGTCACATAGATCCTGTACAGTACTATTAGTATCTGGCCTGATTCAGCGAGAGACGCTATGGTGACAGCACCTGGGAACCTGTCACATAGAGCCTGTACAGTACTATTAGTATCTGGCCTGATTCAGCGAGAGACACTATGGTGACTGCACCTGGGGACCTGTCACATAGAGCCTGTACAGTACTATTAGTATCTGGTCTGATTCAGCGAGAGACACTATGGTGACTGCACCTGGGGACCTGTCACATAGAGCCTGTACAGTACTATTAGTATCTGACCTGATTCAGCGAGAGACACTATGGTGGCTGCACCTGGGGACCTGTCACATAGAGCCTGTACAGTACTATTAGTATCTGGCCTGATTCAGCGAGATACACTATGGTGACTGCACCTGGGGACCTGTCACATAGAGCCTGTACAGTACTATTAGTATCTGGCCTGATTCAGCGAGAGACACTATGGTGACTGCACCTGGGGACCTGTCACATAGAGCCTGTACAGTACTATTAGTATCTGGTCTGATTCAGCGAGAGACACTATGGTGACTGCACCTGGGGACCTGTCACATAGAGCCTGTACAGTACTATTAGTATCTGGCCTGATTCAGCGAGAGACACTATGGTGACTGCACCTGGGTACCTGTCACATAGAGCCTGTACAGTACTATTAGTATCTGGCCTGATTCAGCGAGAGACACTATGGTGACTGCACCTGGGTACCTGTCACATAGATCCTGTACAGTACTATTAGTATCTGGCCTGATTCAGCGAGAGACACTATGGTGACTGCACCTGGGGGCATGTCACATAGATCCTGTACAGTACTATTAGTATCTGGCCTGATTCAGCGAGAGACACTATGGTGACTGCACCTGGGGACCTGTCACATAGAGCCTGTACAGTACTATTAGTATTAGAGATGAGCGGGTTCGGTTTCTTTGAATCCGAACCCGCACGAACTTCACTTTTTTTTCCACGGGTCCGAGCGACTCGGATCTTCCCGCCTTGCTCGGTTAACCCGAGCGCGCCCGAACGTCATCATGACGCTGTCGGATTCTCGCGAGGCTCGGATTCTATCGCGAGACTCGGATTCTATATAAGGAGCCGCGCGTCGCCGCCATTTTCACTCGTGCATTGAGATTGATAGGGAGAGGACGTGTCTGGCGTCCTCTCCATTAGAATAGAGATAGATAGATTAGATAGAGAGAGATTGTGCAGAGTCGCAGACAGAGTTAGTTTACCACAGTCAGTGACCAGTGCAGTTGCTAGTTAACTTTTATTTAATATAATATATCCGTTCAGTTCTCTCTGCTATATCCGTTCTCTGCCTGAAAAAAAAAACGATACACAGCACAGTCAGTCACACAGTGTGACTCAGTCTGTGTGCACTCAGCTCAGCCCAGTGTGCTGCACAGTCATCAATGTATAAATTAAAAGCTTATAATTAATTGTGGGGGAGACTGGGGAGCACTGCAGGTTGTTAGCAGGAGCCAGGAGTACAATTATATTAATTAACAGTGCACACTTTTGCTGCAGGAGTGGTGACCAGTGCCTGACCACCAGTATAGTATTGTTGTATACTACTAATATCTCTTTAAATATCAACCAGTCTATATTAGCAGCAGACACAGTACAGTGCGGTAGTTCACGGCTGTGGCTACCTCTGTGTCGGCACACGGCAGGCAGTCCGTCCGACCAGAATTGTATTATTTATTATTATATACCTACCACCTAACCGTGGTTTTTTTTTCATTCTTTATACCGTCATAGTGTCATCCTAATTGTTACGAGTATACTACTATCTCTTTATCAACCAGTGTACAGTGCGGTAGTTCACGGCTGTGGCTACCTCTGTGTCGGCACACGGCAGGCAGTCCGTCCGACCAGAATTGTATTATTTATTATTATATACCTACCACCTAACCGTGGTTTTTTTTTCATTCTTTATACCGTCATAGTGTCATCCTAATTGTTACGAGTATACTACTATCTCTTTATCAACCAGTGTACAGTGCGGTAGTTCACGGCTGTGGCTACCTCTGTGTCGGCACACGGCAGGCAGTCCGTCCGACCAGAATTGTATTATTTATTATTATATACCTACCACCTAACCGTGGTTTTTTTTTCATTCTTTATACCGTCATAGTGTCATCCTAATTGTTACGAGTATACTACTATCTCTTTATCAACCAGTGTACAGTGCGGTAGTTCACGGCTGTGGCTACCTCTGTGTCGGCACACGGCAGGCAGTCCGTCCGACCAGAATTGTATTATTTATTATTATATACCTACCACCTAACCGTGGTTTTTTTTTCATTCTTTATACCGTCATAGTGTCATCCTAATTGTTACGAGTATACTACTATCTCTTTATCAACCAGTGTACAGTGCGGTAGTTCACGGCTGTGGCTACCTCTGTGTCGGCACACGGCAGGCAGTCCGTCCGACCAGAATTGTATTATTTATTATTATATACCTACCACCTAACCGTGGTTTTTTTTTCATTCTTTATACCGTCATAGTGTCATCCTAATTGTTACGAGTATACTACTATCTCTTTATCAACCAGTGTACAGTGCGGTAGTTCACGGCTGTGGCTACCTCTGTGTCGGCACACGGCAGGCAGTCCGTCCGACCAGAATTGTATTATTTATTATTATATACCTACCACCTAACCGTGGTTTTTTTTTCATTCTTTATACCGTCATAGTGTCATCCTAATTGTTACGAGTATACTACTATCTCTTTATCAACCAGTGTACAGTGCGGTAGTTCACGGCTGTGGCTACCTCTGTGTCGGCACACGGCAGGCAGTCCGTCCGACCAGAATTGTATTATTTATTATTATATACCTACCACCTAACCGTGGTTTTTTTTTCATTCTTTATACCGTCATAGTGTCATCCTAATTGTTACGAGTATACTACTATCTCTTTATCAACCAGTGTACAGTGCGGTAGTTCACGGCTGTGGCTACCTCTGTGTCGGCAGTCGGCAGGCAGTCCGTCCATCCATAATTGTATTATTATTATAATATATACCACCTAACCGTGGTTTTTTTTTCATTCTTTATACCGTCGTCATAGTGTCATACTAGTTGTTACGAGTATACTACTATCTCTTTATCAACCAGTGTACAGTGCGGTAGTTCACGGCTGTGGCTACCTCTGTGTCGGCAGTCGGCAGGCAGTCCGTCCATCCATAATTGTATTATTATTATAATATATACCACCTAACCGTGGTTTTTTTTGCATTCTTTATACCGTCGTCATAGTGTCATACTAGTTGTTACGAGTATACTACTATCTCTTTATCAACCAGTGTACAGTGCGGTAGTTCACGGCTGTGGCTACCTCTGTGTCGGCAGTCGGCAGGCAGTCCGTCCATCCATAATTGTATTATTATTATAATATATACCACCTAACCGTGGTTTTTTTTCCATTCTTTATACCGTCGTCATAGTGTCATACTAGTTGTTACGAGTATACTACTATCTCTTTATCAACCAGTGTACAGTGCGGTAGTTCACGGCTGTGGCTACCTCTGTGTCGGCCTAACCGTGGTTTTTTTATACCACCTAACCGTGGCAGTCCGTCCATAATTGTATACTAGTAAACTATCCAATCCATCCATCTCCATTGTTTACCTGAGGTGCCTTTTAGTTCTGCCTATAAAATATGGAGAACAAAAAAGTTGAGGTTCCAAAATTAGGGAAAGATCAAGATCCACTTCCACCTCGTGCTGAAGCTGCTGCCACTAGTCATGGCCGAGACGATGAAATGCCAGCAACGTCGTCTGCCAAGGCCGATGCCCAATGTCATAGTACAGAGCATGTCAAATCCAAAACACCAAATATCAGAAAAAAAAGGACTCCAAAACCTAAAATAAAATTGTCGGAGGAGAAGCGTAAACTTGCCAATATGCCATTTACCACACGGAGTGGCAAGGAACGGCTGAGGCCCTGGCCTATGTTCATGGCTAGTGGTTCAGCTTCACATGAGGATGGAAGCACTCAGCCTCTCGCTAGAAAACTGAAAAGACTCAAGCTGGCAAAAGCACCGCAAAGAACTGTGCGTTCTTTGAAATCCCAAATCCACAAGGAGAGTCCAATTGTGTCGTTTGCGATGCCTGACCTTCCCAACACTGGACGTGAAGAGCATGCACCTTCCACTATTTGCATGCCCCCTGCAAGTGCTGGAAGGAGCACCCGCAGTCCAGTTCCTGATAGTCAGATTGAAGATGTCAGTGTTGAAGTACACCAGGATGAGGAGGATATGGGTGTTGCTGGCGCTGGGGAGGAAATTGACCAGGAGGATTCTGATGGTGAGGTGGTTTGTTTAAGTCAGGCACCCGGGGAGACACCTGTTGTCCGTGGGAGGAATATGGCCGTTGACATGCCAGGTGAAAATACCAAAAAAATCAGCTCTTCGGTGTGGAGGTATTTCACCAGAAATGCGGACAACAGGTGTCAAGCCGTGTGTTCCCTTTGTCAAGCTGTAATAAGTAGGGGTAAGGACGTTAACCACCTCGGAACATCCTCCCTTATACGTCACCTGCAGCGCATTCATAATAAGTCAGTGACAAGTTCAAAAACTTTGGGTGACAGCGGAAGCAGTCCACTGACCAGTAAATCCCTTCCTCTTGTAACCAAGCTCACGCAAACCACCCCACCAACTCCCTCAGTGTCAATTTCCTCCTTCCCCAGGAATGCCAATAGTCCTGCAGGCCATGTCACTGGCAAGTCTGACGAGTCCTTTCCTGCCTGGGATTCCTCCGATGCATCCTTGCGTGTAACGCCTACTGCTGCTGGCGCTGCTGTTGTTGCCGCTGGGAGTCGATGGTCATCCCAGAGGGGAAGTCGTAAGCCCACTTGTACTACTTCCAGTAAGCAATTGACTGTTCAACAGTCCTTTGCGAGGAAGATGAAATATCACAGCAGTCATCCTACTGCAAAGCGGATAACTGAGTCCTTGACAACTATGTTGGTGTTAGACGTGCGTCCGGTATCCGCCGTTAGTTCACAGGGAACTAGACAATTTATTGAGGCAGTGTGCCCCCGTTACCAAATACCATCTAGGTTCCACTTCTCTAGGCAGGCGATACCGAGAATGTACACGGACGTCAGAAAAAGACTCACCAGTGTCCTAAAAAATGCAGTTGTACCCAATGTCCACTTAACCACGGACATGTGGACAAGTGGAGCAGGGCAGGGTCAGGACTATATGACTGTGACAGCCCACTGGGTAGATGTATGGACTCCCGCCGCAAGAACAGCAGCGGCGGCACCAGTAGCAGCATCTCGCAAACGCCAACTCTTTCCTAGGCAGGCTACGCTTTGTATCACCGCTTTCCAGAATACGCACACAGCTGAAAACCTCTTACGGCAACTGAGGAAGATCATCGCGGAATGGCTTACCCCAATTGGACTCTCCTGTGGATTTGTGGCATCGGACAACGCCAGCAATATTGTGTGTGCATTAAATATGGGCAAATTCCAGCACGTCCCATGTTTTGCACATACCTTGAATTTGGTGGTGCAGAATTTTTTAAAAAACGACAGGGGCGTGCAAGAGATGCTGTCGGTGGCCAGAAAAATTGCGGGACACTTTCGGCGTACAGGCACCACGTACAGAAGACTGGAGCACCACCAAAAACTACTGAACCTGCCCTGCCATCATCTGAAGCAAGAAGTGGTAACGAGGTGGAATTCAACCCTCTATATGCTTCAGAGGTTGGAGGAGCAGCAAAAGGCCATTCAAGCCTATACAATTGAGCACGATATAGGAGATGGAATGCACCTGTCTCAAGTGCAGTGGAGAATGATTTCAACGTTGTGCAAGGTTCTGATGCCCTTTGAACTTGCCACACGTGAAGTCAGTTCAGACACTGCCAGCCTGAGTCAGGTCATTCCCCTCATCAGGCTTTTGCAGAAGAAGCTGGAGGCATTGAAGAAGGAGCTAACACGGAGCGATTCCGCTAGGCATGTGGGACTTGTGGATGCAGCCCTTAATTCGCTTAACAAGGATTCACGGGTGGTCAATCTGTTGAAATCAGAGCACTACATTTTGGCCACCGTGCTCGATCCTAGATTTAAAGCCTACCTTGGATCTCTCTTTCCGGCAGACACAGGTCTGCTGGGGTTGAAAGACCTGCTGGTGACAAAATTGTCAAGTCAAGCGGAACGCGACCTGTCAACATCTCCTCCTTCACATTCTCCCGCAACTGGGGGTGCGAGGAAAAGGCTCAGAATTCCGAGCCCACCCGCTGGCGGTGATGCAGGGCAGTCTGGAGCGACTGCTGATGCTGACATCTGGTCCGGACTGAAGGACCTGACAACGATTACGGACATGTCGTCTACTGTCACTGCATATGATTCTCTCAACATTGATAGAATGGTGGAGGATTATATGAGTGACCGCATCCAAGTAGGCACGTCACACAGTCCGTACTTATACTGGCAGGAAAAAGAGGCAATTTGGAGGCCCTTGCACAAACTGGCTTTATTCTACCTAAGTTGCCCTCCCACAAGTGTGTACTCCGAAAGAGTGTTTAGTGCCGCCGCTCACCTTGTCAGCAATCGGCGTACGAGGTTACATCCAGAAAATGTGGAGAAGATGATGTTCATTAAAATGAATTATAATCAATTCCTCCGCGGAGACATTGACCAGCAGCAATTGCCTCCACAAAGTACACAGGGAGCTGAGATGGTGGATTCCAGTGGGGACGAATTGATAATCTGTGAGGAGGGGGATGTACACGGTGATATATCGGAGGGTGAAGATGAGGTGGACATCTTGCCTCTGTAGAGCCAGTTTGTGCAAGGAGAGATTAATTGCTTCTTTTTTGGGGGGGGTCCAAACCAACCCGTCATATCAGTCACAGTCGTGTGGCAGACCCTGTCACTGAAATGATGGGTTGGTTAAAGTGTGCATGTCCTGTTTTGTTTATACAACATAAGGGTGGGTGGGAGGGCCCAAGGATAATTCCATCTTGCACCTCTTTTTTCTTTTCTTTTTCTTTGCATCATGTGCTGATTGGGGAGGGTTTTTTGGAAGGGACATCCTGCGTGACACTGCAGTGCCACTCCTAGATGGGCCCGGTGTTTGTGTCGGCCACTAGGGTCGCTAATCTTACTCACACAGCTACCTCATTGCGCCTCTTTTTTTCTTTGCGTCATGTGCTGTTTGGGGAGGGTTTTTTGGAAGGGACATCCTGCGTGACACTGCAGTGCCACTCCTAGATGTGCCCGGTGTTTGTGTCGGCCACTAGGGTCGCTAATCTTACTCACACAGTCAGCTACCTCATTGCGCCTCTTTTTTTCTTTGCGTCATGTGCTGTTTGGGGAGGGTTTTTTGGAAGGGCCATCCTGCGTGACACTGCAGTGCCACTCCTAGATGGGCCCGGTGTTTGTGTCGGCCACTAGGGTCGCTAATCTTACTCACACAGCTACCTCATTGCGCCTCTTTTTTTCTTTGCGTCATGTGCTGTTTGGGGAGGGTTTTTTGGAAGGGCCATCCTGCGTGACACTGCAGTGCCACTCCTAGATGGGCCCGGTGTTTGTGTCGGCCACTAGGGTCGCTAATCTTACTCACACAGCTACCTCATTGCGCCTCTTTTTTTCTTTGCGTCATGTGCTGTTTGGGGAGGGTTTTTTGGAAGGGACATCCTGCGTGACACTGCAGTGCCACTCCTAGATGGGCCCGGTGTTTGTGTCGGCCACTAGGGTCGCTTATCTTACTCACACAGCGACCTCGGTGCAAATTTTAGGACTAAAAATAATATTGTGAGGTGTGATGTGTTCAGAATAGGCTGAAAATGAGTGTAAATTATGTTTTTTGAGGTTAATAATACTTTGGGATCAAAATTACCCCCAAATTCTATGATTTAAGCTGTTTTTTAGGGTTTTTTGAAAAAAACACCCGAATCCAAAACACACCCGAATCCGACAAAAATAATTCGGTGAGGTTTTGCCAAAACGCGTTCGAACCCAAAACACGGCCGCGGAACCGAACCCAAAACCAAAACACAAAACCCGAAAAATTTCAGGCGCTCATCTCTAATTAGTATCTGGCCTGATTCAGCGAGAGACACTATGGTGACTGCACCTGGGGGCATGTCACATAGATCCTGTACAGTACTATTAGTATCTGGTCTGATTCAGCGAGAGACACTATGGTGACTGCACCTGGGGACCTGTCACATAGAGCCTGTACAGTACTATTAGTATCTGGCCTGATTCAGCGAGAGACACTATGGTGACTGCACCTGGGGACCTGTCACATAGAGCCTGTACAGTACTATTAGTATCTGGCCTGATTCAGAGAGAGACGCTATGGTGACAGCACCTGGGGACCTGTCACATAGAGCCTGTACAGTACTATTAGTATCTGGCCTGATTCAGCGAGAGACACTATGGTGACTGCACCTGGGGACCTGTCACATAGAGCCTGTACAGTACTATTAGTATCTGGCCTGATTCAGCGAGAGACACTATGGTGACTGCACCTGGGGGCCTGTCACATAGAGCCTGTACAGTACTATTAGTATCTGGCCTGATTCAGCGAGAGACACTATGGTGACTGCACCTGGGGACCTGTCACATAGAGCCTGTACAGTACTATTAGTATCTGGTCTGATTCAGCGAGAGACACTATGGTGACTGCACCTGGGGACCTGTCACATAGATCCTGTACAGTACTATTAGTGTCTGGCCTGATTCAGCGAGAGACACTATGGTGGCTGCACTCATGGATTACACAGGTTCGGGGGCTGCCTGACTTCATGCCTGCATTTCACCTGGTGTAAATCAGCCACAGAACCTGGGAAAAATTCACCAGTGTCCTAGCATAAAGGGATGGTATGGTGAATATAGCTATTAATGCTCTTGGTGTAAGAATAGCATCTAATTGGTTGGTATGTCTATATATAAATAACAAATAGCAGGCGTGTCTGTATATTAGGACATATGTAATATGTTTCAGTGGGCTTACCATACTATCCCTTTAAACCGAGAAGCTCATTGGTTACACAGGTTTGTGGCTGATTAAAACCAGATGAAATTCAGACTTGTAGTCAGCCAGCCCCAGAACCTGTGTAATTCATTAGTGTCCCTGGTTAAAGGGATGATATCAGAAGCCTAACCATAATAAAATAAATAATGGGGTTTTGGTCCATGAATTGATAAATGCATTTAGGGTTGCAGCCCACTTCCTGGGACCCCATTTTTCTGCAAGTCCTACTCCATCCTTCAGAATTACACAAAATTATACACCTGGTAACTGTGATCACATCAGAAATAAATGTAAGGGATGCTGACTGGTTTAAAGCTCCACTGATAACTAATTTATGGCATTGAAAAGTTGAGACAGTCACCAATCATAACTGCTGCAAAACTACTATGAACTAGAGATGAGCGGGTTCGGTTCTCAGAGAACCGAACCCTACCGAACTTCACCATTTGAGTCCGGTTCTGAGCCAGGCTTGCTCGGGTTTTCCCGCCTGACTTGGAAACCAGAATGAGGCAAAACTTCAGCATCCCGCTGTCGGATTCTCGCGGGATATGGATTCCATATAAGGAGCCGCGCGTCCCTGCCAATTCATACTTGCCTACCTGACCCTATCCATGAGGGAGAAAATGCTCTGTTCCTGGGCTTTCCTGATAATGTATGATTGCCATTACCTGTGTTGAGCTAGTTAATTGATATGAAAGGTGTTTCACCACAGGTTATGGCAATCATACATTACCAAGAAATTCCATGAACAGAGCATTGGAGAGGGTCAGGTAGGCAAGTATGCGCCATTTTCACTCCGGCATTGGAGCGTGTACAGAGAGGACGTGTCTCCGTTCTCCAGTGGTGCAAGTAGAAAAAATGTCTTACGGGTACTGTGTGCGCACGCCTTCAGCGCGCGTGCAAAAAAATGGGTGTGGCCAAATGCCACATGGGGCGTGGTCAATGAAAATGGGGGCGTGATACACATATGGGGGGAGGGGCAGATACACGTATGACCCCAATAGTGCCAGATACACATTGCCCCACAGTGCCAGATATACATTGCCCCACAGTGCCAGATACACATTGCCTCACTGTGCCAGATACACAAATGCCCCCAGAGTGCCCGATACACAAATGTCCCCAGAGTGCCAGATACACAAATGTCCCCAGAGTGCCAGATATACATTGCCTCACAGTGCCAGATATACATTGCCCCACAGTGCCAGATACACAAATGCCCCCAGAGTGCCAGATATACATTGCCCCACAGTGCCAGATACACAAATGCCCCCAGAGTGCCAGATATACATTGCCTCACAGTGTCAGATACACATTGCCCCACAGTGCCAGATATACATTGCCTCACAGTGTCAGATACACAAATGCCCCCAGAGTGCCAGATACACAAATGTCCCCAGAGTGCCAGATACACATTGCCTCACAGTGCCAGATACACATTGCCCCACAGTGTCAGATACACATTGCCCCACAGTGCCAGATACACAAATGCCCCCAGAGTGCCAGATACACAAATGTCCCCAGAGTGCCAGATACATATTGCCTCACAGTGCCAGATACACGTTGCCTCACAGTGCCAGATACACAAATGCCCCCACTGTGTCAAATATACATTGCCCCCCAGTGCCAGATACAGAAATGCCCCCACAGTGCCAGATATGCCCCCAGTGCCAGATACACAAGTATGCCCCCAGTGCCAGATATGCCCACAGTGTCAGATATGCCCCAGTGCCAGATACACATGTCTCCGCAGTGCCAGATATGGCCACAGTGCCAGATACACATGTCCCCCCAGTGCCAGATATGCCCCCAGTGCCAGATATCCCCCAGTGCCAGGTACACAAGTCCCCCAGTGCCAGATATGCTCCCAGTGCCAGGTATACATGCCCCCCCAGTGCCAGATATCCCCCAGTGCCAGGTATACATGCCCCCCCCCCCAGTGCCAGATATCCCCCAGTGCCAGATATGCCCCCAGTGCCAGGTATAACATGCCCCCCCAGTGCCAGATATCCCCAGTGCCAGATACACATGCCCCCCCCAGTGCCAGATATCCCCCAGTGCCAGGTATACATGCCCCCCCCAGTGCCAGATATCCCCCAGTGCTAGGTATACATGCCCCCCCCCCCCAGTGCCAGATATCCCCCAGTGCCAGATATGCCCCCAGTGCCAGGTATAACATGCCCCCCCAGTGCCAGATATCCCCAGTGCCAGATACACATGCCCCCCCAGTGCCAGATATCCCCCAGTGTCAGGTATACATGCCCCCCCCCAGTGCCAGATATCCCCCAGTGTCAGGTATACATGCCCCCCCCCCAATGCCAGATATCCCCCAGTGTCAGGTATATATGCCCCCCCCCAATGCCAGATATCCCCCAGTGTCAGGTATACATGCCCCCCCCCCCCTCCCCTGCTCACCGCTGCCGTCGCCATCCTGTCTGTGTGAGAAAGGAGAGCGCAGCCTGCGCCTCTCCTTCCCCTCAGTCTCCGGCGGGTGTCTCAGTTTAATTTAGCGCCGATCCGGGAGCCAATCAGAGCTCGCACCCGCGAGCTCTGATTGGCTCACGGATCGGCGCTGAATTAAACTGAGACACCCGCCGGAGACTGAGGGGAAGGAGAGGCGCAGGCTGCGCTCTCCTTCCCTCACATCAGCGGCGGTGCAGCGGGGAGCAGCAGAGGGAGGGCGGGAAGAGGAGCGGCGGCCCGTCGGTGTGGGTATGGCGTACCCACGGCTAAATTCTTACGGGTACGCCGTATCCACCCGTACCCACACACTTGCACCACTGCTGTTCTCTCAGTGTCCTCAGTGTCTGTAGCTTGTGCTGAATCTTTCCAGTCACAGTGCTTGTGTCCTCTGCTGCCATATGTACAGTGGTGGTGTGTTGTGCTGCATCAGTTCAGTGGTGGTGTGTTGTGCTGCATCAGTCACAGTGGTGGTGTCCTTTGCTGCAGTATGTCCAGTGCTGCTGTATAATAAGTCCCTTACAGTGTTGCTGTGTTGTCCTGCATCAGACCAGTGCTAGTGTACTGTGCATCAGTCACTCCAGTAACCAATCACAGTGGTGGTGTCATCTGTTGCCATATTCCCAGTGCTGCTGTATAATTATCTGTGTTGTCCTGCATCAAACCAGTGCTAGTGTACTGTGCATCAGTCAGTCCAGTAACCAATCACAGTGGTGGTGTCCTCTGCTGCCATATGTCCAGTGCTGCTGTATAATAAGTCCCTTACAGTGTCCTGCATCAGACCAGTGGTAGTGTCCTGACCATCAGTAATTCCAGTGACCAGGCAGTCACAGTGGTATACGCTACTGCTATATGTCCACTGCTGCCGTATAATAATAATAATAATAACAACAACAACAACAACAACAAGTCCCTCACAGTGTTGCTGTGTTGTGCTGCATCAGACCAGTGGTAGTGTCCTGGCCATCAGTCATTACAGTGACCAGGCAGTCACAGTGGTATACGCTGCTGCTATATGTCCACTGCTGCCGTATAATAATAACAACAAGTCCCTTACAGAGTTGCTGTGTTGTGCTGCATCAGTCCAGTGGTAGTGTCCTGGCCATGAGTCATTCCTGTGCCGCATATTGTGTTATATAACTCCAGAAACATAATGGAGAACAGAAATTTGGAGGATAAAATAGGGAAAGATCAAGAACAACTTCCTCCTAGTGCTGAAGCTGCTGCCACTAGCCATGACATAGACGATGAAATGCCATCAACGTCGTCTGCCAAGGCCGATGCCCAATGTGATAGTGGAAGGCATGTAAAATCCAAAAAGCCAAATTCAGTAAATAGACACAAAAAAAGAAATTGAAATGGTTTGAGGATAAATGTAAACTTGCCAATATGCCATTTACGACACGGAGTGGCAAGGAACGGCTGAGGCCCTGGCCTATGTTCATGGCTAGTGGTTCAGCTTCACATGAGGATGGAAGCACTCAGCCTCTCGCTAGAAAAATGAAAAGACTTAAGCTGGCAAAAGCACAGCAAAGAACTGTGCGTTCTTCTAAATCACAAATCCCAAAGGAGAGTCCGATTGTGTCGGTTGCGATGCCTGACCTTCCCAACACTGGACGTGAAGAGCATGCGCCTTCCACCATTTGCACGCCCCCTGCAAGTGCTGGAAGAAGCACCCGCAGTCCAGTTCCTGATAGTCAGATTGAAGATGTCAGTGTTGAAGTACACCAGGATGAGGAGGATATGGGTGTTGCTGGCGCTGGGGAGGAAATTGACAAGGAGGATTCTGATGGTGAGGTGGTTTGTTTAAGTCAGGCACCCGGGGAGACACCTGTTGTCCGTGGGACAAATATGGCCATTGACATGCCTGGTCAAAATACAAAAAAAAAATCACCTCTTCGGTGTGGAATTATTTCTCCACAAATCCGGACAACAGGTGTCAAGCCGTGTGTTGCCTTTGTCAAGCTGTAATAAGTAGGGGTAAGGACGTTAACCACCTCGGAACATCCTCCCTTATACGTCACCTGCTGCACATTCATCAGAAGTCATTGTCAAGTTCAGAAACTTTGGGTAAGAGTGTAAGCAGTCCACTGACACCTAAATCCCTTCTTCCTCTTGTACCCAAGCTCCTGCAAGCCACACCACCAACTCCCTCAACGTCAACTTCCTCCTCAGTCAGGAACGTCAGTAGTCCTGCAGGTCATGTCACTGGCAAGACTGATGGGTCCTCTCCTAACCAGGATTCCTCCGGACGATCCTTGAGTGGTACGCCTGCTGTTGCTGGCGCTGCTGTTGTTGCTGCTGGGAGTCAATCGTCATTCCACAGAGGAAGTCAGAAGACCACTTGTACTACTTCAACTGAGCAATTGACTGTCCAACAGTCCTTTGTGAGGAAGATGAAATATGACAGCAGTCATCCTGCTGCAAAGTGGATAACTGAGGCCTTGATACTTATGTTGGTGTTAGACGTGCATCCGGTATCCGCCATTAGTGCAGTGGGACTTAGAGAGTTGATGGAGATAGTGTGTCCCTGGTATCAAATCCCATTTAGGTTCCACTTCTCTAGGCAGGCGATACCGAGATTGTACTAAGACGTCAGAAAAAGAGTCACCAGTGTTCTACAAAATGCAGTTGTATCCCGTGTTTACTTAACCACGGACATGTGGACAAGTGGAGCAGGGCAGACTCAGGACTATTTGACTGTAACAGCCCACTGGATAGATGTATGGCCTCCCGCAGCAACAACAGCAGCGGCGGCACCAGTAGTAGCATCGCGCAAACGCAAACTCGTTCCTAGGCAGGCTACGCTATGTATCACCGCTTTCCGTAAGAAGCACACCGCTGACAACCTCTTGCGGAAACTGAGGGACATCATCGCAGAATGGCTTACCCCAATTGGACTCTCCTGTGGATTTATGGCATCGGACAACGTCACCAATATTGTGCGTGCATTACATCTGGGCAAATTCCAGCACGTCCCATGTTTTGCACATACAATTAATTAGGTGGTGCAGAATTTTTTGAAAAATGCAGGGGCGTACAGGAGATGCTGTTGGTGGGCCGAAAAATTGTGGGCCACTTTTGCCATTCTACCACCGCATGCCGAAGACTAGAGCGACAGCAAACACTACTGAACCTGCCCTGCCATCAACTGAAGCAAGAGGTGGTAACGAGGTGGAATTCAACACTCTATATGCTTCAGAGGATGGACGATCAGCGATAGACCATTAAAGCCTATACAGCCACCAACGATATAGGCAAAGGAGGGGGAATGCACCTGACTCAAGCACAGTGGAGAATGATTTCCGTCTTGTGCAAGGTTCTCCAACCCTTCGAACTTGCCACATGTGATGTCAGTTCAGACACTGCCAGCTTGAGTCAGGTCATTCCCCTCATCTGGCTTTTGCAGAAGCAGCTGGAGAAATTGAAGGAGGAGCTAAGGCAGAGCGATTCCGCAAAGTATGTGGTACTTGTGGATGGAGCCCTTAATTCGCTTTGCCAGGATTCAAGGGTGGTCAATCTGTTGAAATCTGAGCACTACATTTTGGCCACCGTGCTCGATCCTAGGTTTAAAGCCTACGTCGTATCTCTCTCTCCGGCAGACACAAGTCTGTAGAGGTGCACAGAGCTGCTGGTGAGTACATTTGTCAACTCAAGCGGAACATGACCCGTCAACAGCTCCTCCTTCAATTTCTCCTGCCACTGGGACTGCGAGGAAAAGGATAAGATTTCTTAGCCCACCGGCTGGCGGTGATGCAGGGCAGTCAGGAGCGAAAGCTGACATCTGGCCCGGACTGAAGGACCTGCCAACGATTACTGACATGTCTACTGTCACTGCATATGATTCTGTCACCATTAAAAGAATGGTGGAGGATTATATGAGTGACAGCATCCAAGTTTGCATGTCAGAAAGTCCGTATGTGTACTGGCAGGAAAAAGAGGCAATTTGGATGCCCTTGCACAAACTGGCTTTATTTTACCTAAGTTGCCCCCTTCCAGTGTGTACTCTGAAAGAGTGTTTAGTGCAGCCGGTAACCTCGTCAGCGCTCGGCGTACGAGGTTACTTCCAGAAAATGTGGAGAAGATGATGTTCATCAAAATTAATTATATATTCCTCCGATAAGACCTTTAACAGCAATTTCCTACATAAAGTAGTAGTACACAGGGACCTGAGATGGTGGATTCCAGTGGGGACGATTTAATACTCTGTGAGGAGGAGGATATACACAGTGAAAGGGGTGAGGAATTGGAGGATGAGGATGAGGTCGACATCTTGCCTCTGTAGAGCCAATTTGTACAAGGAGCGATTGATTGCTTCTTTTTTGGTGGGGGGATTAATTGCTTAATTTTTTGTGGGGGCCCAAACAAACCAATCATTTCAGCCACAGTCATGTGGCAGACCCTGTCACTGAAATGATTGGTTGGTTAAAGTGTGCATGTCCTGTGTATACAACATGAGGGTGGGTGGGAGGGCCTAAGGGCAATTCCATCTTGCACCTCTTTTTCTTCTTATCATCATGTGCGGTTTGGGGACTATTTTTTTTAAAGTGCCATCCTGTCTGACACTTCCGTATATGTCCAGTGGTACTGCCATTTAATTCCAGTGATTTGGACGTATAATTCCAGTGATTTTGCCATTTAATTCCAATGATTTGGATGTATAATTCCATTGATTTGGACATATAATTCCAGTGATTTTGCCATTTAATTCCAGTGATTTGAACATATAATTCCAGTGATTTGGATGTATAATTCCAGTGGGAATTGTTTGTCTCCCTTGGCTTAGTCATACAGCTACCTCATTGAACCTCTTCAACATCTTTGCATGAGGTGCTGTTTGGTGCCTAGATTTTGAAAAGTGCCATCCTGTCTGACACTGCCGTATGAGTTCAGGGGTACTGTTGTATTAGTCCTGGGGTACTGCCGTATAAGTCCACCAATTGCAGAATTAAAAAAGAAATGACAGGGGCATGCTGGAGATGCTGTCAGTGGACCGAACAACTGCGGACCACTCTCGACATTCAGCCACTGCGTGACACTACTAGATGGGCCAGGTGGTTGTGTTGCTTAGCTTAGTCATACATCAACCTCTGTGCACCTTTTTTCTTCTTTGCATTATGTGCTGTTTGGGGACTAGTTTTTGAATAGTGCCATCTTGTCTGCAACTGCACTGCCACTCCTAGATAAGCCACGTGTTTGTGCTGCACACTCTTGTCGCTTAGCTTGGTCATACAGCCACCTCAGTGCAACTTTTAGGCCTAAAAACAATGGCCCTCATTCCGAGTTGATCGCTAGCTGCTTTTGTTCTCAGCGCAGCGATCAGGCAAAAAATCGGCAATTCTGCGCATGCGTATGGGGCGCACTGCGCACGCGTGTCGTACTTTAACAAAAGCCGATGTCGTTTTACACAAGCTCTAGTGACGCTTTTCAGTCGCACTGCTGGCCGCAGAGTGATTGACAGGAAGTGGGTGTTTCTGGGTGGTAACTGACCGTTTTCGGGGAGTGTGTGAAAAAACGCAGGCGTGCCAGATAAAAACGCAGGAGTGGCTGGAAAAATGTAGGCGTGGCTGGCCGAATGCAGGGCGTGTTTGTGACATCAAAACAGGAACTAAATAGTCTGAAGTGATCGCAAGGTAGGAGTAGGTCTGGAGCTACTCTGAGACTGCACTATTTTGTTTAGTAGCAGCGCTGCGATCCTTTCATTCGCACTTCTGCTAAGCTAAGATACACTCCCAGAGGGTGGCGGCTTAGCATTTGCACTGCTGCTAAAAGCAGCTAGCAAGCAAACAACTCGGAATGAGGGCCAATATTGTAAGGTGTTCAGAATAGACTGGAAATGAGTGTAAATGAATGTTATTGGGGTTAATAATACCATAGGAGCAAAATTACCCCCAAATTCTGTAAATTTAGCTGTTTTTATGTTTTTTTTTAAAAATCATCCAGATCCAAAACCAAAACACGAAAGTGGAATTAGAACCAAAACCAAAACACAAAACACGAAAAGTGCCAGCCGCACATCTCTACTATGAACACAGCTGACAAAGGAAAAACGGGATTGGTATGAGTTACCGGCGTTCAGTATACGGATGTCGTCATCCCAACAATTGAAATTCCCAACAATTGAAATCCCAACAGGGGTGAGCTACTAATGTTCCCCCCTCTTCCCTACTACCTAACCCTAACCCTTCCTTCCCGTAGCCTATCCCTAAGCTCCCCCCAGTGATGTCTTACCCTAACCCCCCTCTCCACAGCCTAACCCTAACCCACCCTCCCCACAGCCTTACTCTAACCTCTCCCCTCCCAACAGCCTAAACCTCCCCCCAGCCTAACTCTAACCCCCTTTCCCCACAGCCTAACCCTAACCTCTCCCCTCCCACAGCCTTACCCTAACCCCTCTCCCCACAGCCTAACCCTAACCTGCCTCCAGTGGTGTCTAACCCTAAACCCCCCTCCCCACAGCCTAAATCTAACCTCTCCCCTCCCACAGCCTAACCCTAACCCCCCTCCCCACAGCCTAACCCTAACCTCCCCCCAGTGGTGTCTAACCCTAACTCCCCCTCCCCACAGCCTAACCCTAACCTCCCCACAGTAGTGTCTAACCCTAACCCCCCTTCCCCAGAGCCGAACCCTAACCTCTCCCCTCCCCAGAGCCTAACCCATACCTCTCCCATCCCACAGCCTAACCCTAACCTCACACCTCCCCACAGCCTAACCCATACCTCTCCCCTCCCCACAGCCTAACCCTAACCTCCCCCCTCCCCACAGCCTAACCCTAACCTACCCGCTCCCCACAGCCTAACCCTAACCTCTCCCCTCCCCACAACCTAACCCTAACCCCCTTCCCCACAGCCTAACCCTAACCTCTCCCCTCCCCACAGCCTAACCCTAACCTCCCGGGGTAGCACCTAAACCTAACCCCCTAATACACAGCCCTAAAACTAACCCTCCCGGTACACTCACGGTCAGGATGCCGGGTGTCAGGATTCCTGGTGTCAGTGTCCTGCCCTTTTTGGGATTCCGACACCGGTATTCTGAAGGGTGTCGGAATTCTGGCTTGCACTCACCATTCCTAAGCTTGAGCAGCAGACCTGCGGTCGTCATTCTCAGGTTTGGCGTGTAAGATGACATGTGACCACAGAGCTGAAATACAAAATACATAGCTCAGCACTCACCATAATAACCTCACGACCTTATTCAGCATCATTTGCAGTTTTGCAATGGCGTGCCGGGGACCGCCCAGCCCAGGGCAAGACCACCCAGCATGCTAATGGCGGCCAGTGATGCGATCGCAAATTAATTGTGATCACATCACTGAATAAGGGAAGCCCCTCTGCCATTTTTCCCATTGCAGCAGTCACATGTGAAATTATTTCCCCGCCCCGTTTCTAATTTCAAACCCTCGCAATGCCACGGGCCGCCCCCCGCAATGCTGTGTCGCCACCCCCCAACTGCCCAGCGAATGCTTCTGCCTGGCAATCAGACAGAGGCATTTGCATTGCTGAGATGTGATTGCATCTCCCTGCCTGCACATGTACAGAGAGGGCCCTTCACGTGCGCACTACAGCGGAACACAGGGAGATGCGATCGCATCTTAGTAACACAGGCTACTGAATAAAGCCCTCACTCACCATGATAAATAAATAGTGGGGTTTTGGTTCATGTAAGATCAGCATTTAATCTTGCAGCCTCTATGTTACTGTATATCCAAACACACATGTGACCGAGTACAAATAATAGGCGGAGCTCAGGACTTCTATCCATGCAAATAGTTGCATTATTTTTTTCTAAATCTTTTTTATTGACAGGTAAAATCAAAAATAGTCAATATACACATACAGCACAAATATATTGATGAAATATGTTAGATGCATGTGAAACAGTACATCAAGTAAGCAAGCAAACAACCTCGAGTAAACCAGAGATAAAATCAAAAACAAAATGATGCGCAAAATCTGGAAACGGAATCAGAACGGAATACCAGAGTCTAAGACTTCCAAATTGTACCATTTAGTAGATAGAAAGCACTTTCGTAAGGCCTCCTTAATTGGTGGGGAGAGAGTGTGGACATACGGGAGCCATGTGTCAAAGTGTTTTTTGGTCAACTGTTCTTTGTGAAGTGTGGTGTTGGTCCAGTCTAAGTGAAACAAATATGAGATTCTAGGATATAATAGAGAGATGTGCATGGATTCCGAGGAAATCCATTGAGAGAGAATTGTTTCTTTTGCAGCAGCAGGTAGCTTGATAAGTAAAGTACGATTCCCTCTAGTCAGTGTACTAGAAAAAAGGCTTATGCCCAAAAATGCCCAGGTTTTATTAATAGTGAACTGGATTTTCAGCTCATTTGAAATATACAGTTGAAGTGCTCGCCACAGGGCCTGTACTTTTGGGCAGGACCACAAACAATGGACTATGTCCACTTCTGGCGAACCGCACTTATAACAATTAGCATTAATGGCATCTCCAATGAGGAACTTCCGTTTAGGTGTGAGATAGGCCCTGTGCAGTATCTTCTGGTGCATTTCCGGTCGATACCAGTATTTTGTCAAAAATTACATTGGCATCTAGAATGGACTTTAGTGTGAGTTCTGGAAACTCCAGTTTCCATCGGAACAAGCCCACAGTATCAGAGTCTAGGTAAAGTAGAGATCAGGAGTGAGTGTGTATGAAAGCCATGGAGAAGTGACCGTCTGAGTCATGTCGCAGTTTTCCATCTAAGATGCTAGTCCTATCAGTCTCAGTCAAAGTGGATAAAACCCTTTGCACATAACTATTTGCTTGCAAAAGGGGAATAGGGGGATCACCAGGGATGGAAATCGCTCCATTATTTGGGAATGCGTAAGCAGGACCAAATTGTCTTTCCACAAGAATTGATGGACATACTTAAGGCCTCCTTTATACCAAGTATAGAACACCTGAGAAGTATGATGCGGTTCAAAGTCAGGATTACCCCAGAGAGGCAAAAATAGAGAGGTACGTTAAGACAAATTCAATTTCGCCTGCACCATCCTTCAAGCCATACAGGTAGATGACAAAAGGATATTCTCCTTTGCAGATGCAGGCAGAGATTGTGGTGTAGTGTGTAATAAGGACACTAAGTTCCAGTTTGGTACAAAAGTTTGTTCTAGTTGTAGATTAGCGTAAACATTGCGTCCACTGATCCAGTCCAATGCAATTCTATAGTTAGTTGCCAAGGCATATGTACGCAAGCATGGTAAATTTAGGCCACCTGAAGTTCTTGGTTGTTGTAGTTTAAATAAGGATATCCGTGACGTTTACCAGCCCAAATAAAGTCGGTCAATGCTTTATTCAGTTGTGCAAATGTACTTTTAGGCGGGATCAATGGAAGCATTTGTAATACATATAAAAGGCGTGGAAAACTAATAATTTTATATAAGTGACAGTGACCAGTGTATGTCAAAGAAAGGTTAGACCACTTAGAAAAATCTGGGTAAGTCTTGGAAAGTAATGAAGAAAAGTTTAATGTATATAACTTGGAAGGGTGGTTAGGGATTTCAATACCCAAATATGTGATACAATCATCAGGTGCCCATTGGAACGGAAATGAGATCCCCCATTCCGATTTGGCAGAAGAAAAGAAGGCCAAGGCTACAGTCTTGGAATAGTTAATTTTAAACCCAGATACTAATTCAAAGGAGTCATCTAGAATGGAGGTTAAATGTGGCAGTGCAGTGTGAGGGTTACTGAAATAAAGCAGAATATCATCAGCGAATGCAGAAAATTTAACTTGAAAGTTGGCCAGTTTAATGCCATGCCATCTATTTTCTCTCAGAAAATGCAGAAAAAGAGGGTCCAAAGCCAAATTAAATAGGAGCGGGGATAAAGGGCTTCCTTGCCTAGTGCCTCGGTGTAATTGAAAGTAACGGGTATTGTGGGCAATGATTGTTAAAAATGCCAGAGGTTTTTGATATAAAGTGTGAAATATATGTAATAAATCAGGGCCAAATCCCTGATGCTGAAGGATTCTACCGAGATGAGCCCAGGAGACCCTATCAAAGGGCTTATCAGTGTCACAGCTAAGAACTATGTTTCCCGCCTCCAAGGAACTGTGCATTTTTATCATGGCTGCCAGCAGTGAGCGGACATTATGAACTGAAAGTCTATTACATAGAAAACCTGTCTGAGCAGGATGTAATAATTTAGGCAGGACCAGCTATAATTTTCATAAGAATTTTAAAATTCTGGTTCAAGAGGGAGATCGGGCTATAGGAGGAGACCAAGGTGGGGTCTTTATTTGGTTTAGGGAGAATGATTACCCTGGCTGTGTTAAAATCATGTGGGGCCAAGTGACCAGTAAGAATAGAATTATAGAGTTTAGATAGATGTTCTCTTATATGTAGGGATAGAAGCTTGTAATACGCGGCAGAGAGACCATCAGGGCCTGGGATTTTCCCAGTAGGTAGGGATTTTATAGTTGCTTCTAGATCTGCATCTGTAATAGGGGAACTAAGAATTTCTCTGTCATCCACTGAAAGGGTAGGAAGATCAGCATTAATTAAAAAGTCCAAACCTTTCGTGGGTTGATCTGGAGGTGCGGTATATAGATTCTCAAAAGATTCAAGAAAGACATCACTAATTGCATCTTGGGTTAGTGTCAATGATCCCTGGGCATTTTGAATAGACGGAACATGTTTGGGAGCGGCAGAGGCTTTTACTAGGTTTGCCAAAAATTTCCCAGGGCAATTACCCCATCGGAAATATTTATTAGACTGAAATGATAGGGACAATTTGGCCTGCTCAGGGCAAAGAGTATCGTGGACTGACTTTGCATCCCTGTACACTAATCTGTTAGCTTCAGACGGGTTCGTTAATAGCTGAGAATATGATGAAGTGACTTTTTGGGTTGCATGGGACAATCTATCCTGAAACTGTTTGTTTTCTTGAGGCCACATAGGAAAGTATGTGACCTTCGAAGGACCGGTTTCAAAGCCTGCCAGAAAAGTTTTATGTCATCAGAATGAACACTATTGTCGTGGGCATAATTGTGAAAAGATTGAGTTAAATTAAGTTTGAAGTCGTCAGAGGAGGCCAGGTAGTCTGGGGAGCACCAGTTGCGGGAATATGTATGGGGTGTAGCCAAAGTAATTGTAAGCGTAATGGGAGCATGGTCAGATACTATGATACTAGCTATAGTCGAGTCTGGAAAATAACTTATGGGGGTGAGAGAAAGAGGTGTATTCTCTAGAGTCAGGATGTAAAAACCTCCAGGGATCCATTATTTGTAATGATTCTAATAAGAGTGTCAAGGTGGGTGGAGTGGATCTACTTAACCCTGTCTGTTTGGGCCCACCCGATACATCTAGAGAAGTATCAAAAATTACATTCAGGTCATCCCCCATAATTAAAGAGCCTTCCATCCAGCCTTGTAAATTAACAAAGAGATCTGAAAAAAAGGATATATTTGGCCCAGTGGGGGCATAAATGCATCCCAAAGTGAACTGTTCCTGTTCAATATCTACCTTTGAAAACAAAAACCTCCCTTCAGGGTCTAACCATTCATCCCGAATCACATAGTGTCAAATATCAGTGAATATAATGAATGTGCATAATATGCAGAATATCTTAGAATGAAAAAAGCCTATAACTACAGTGCTTATTAATTGGCAAAACATTCAGGCAATACTCGATTGTGCTCTTTATAGCTACTGGGGATGGACTTGATCTTATTTCAAGTAGTTACATTTTATGCATTTGCGGATGATACAGCTAATTGCTGAAGGTTTCATTTGTATCAATCTACAATAGGTTCATATGCACAGCTGCCAGTAACAACGGCAACACATAACTACTGTGATCATTTAACCTTCAGCCAACTACTGAATAGTTCTGCATCCAAATCATTTAAGGTTATGGGAACAAACCATACCTGGGAAAGATTTATTCACACATACCAATTCAATGGCTGCGAAATAGTGGATGACTCTGTTCAGCAATGATAAACTTATTTATTTTTGATAAATATAGCGATTGTAGAAGGGACACTACTGTATATCGAGCAAATCCCCATTATTAATATATCAGTTGAATCCCATATGTGTAGGGTCTCTAATATCATACTACATGAGAACCAATTAATGTTATACCTCTAGCAGTTCCTATACAGCATTTACTGTTACATAAGAATTCTCTGGAAAACAATTGGACAACTATTTGGATACTGAATCCATAGATTGATTATAGTCCTACTATTATATTGCATTCAGAATATTGCAGAATTACTCCAGAGCACTCAGATCCGTAGTGATCCTTATCACACCAACATAATTGAATCAACACAAATATGACACAGGTAGCGAGATTTGGTTTTAAAATTCACTTTATTTAAAAATGTCTCACTCAGTGTAGGTAGTCAATGTAATATTTGTTGTACTGTATTGTACAATTTTGTGTTTTGAACAATCTTAATGGATCTATTAAAAGTTAAATTTTAAATTATCTCATGTGTGCCAACAAAGAGACATTCTTTCCTCTCCTCTTTTCGTACAATATAATTGTCTCTGGTTGCACCTCCGTACATCCAGTAATTAGTGAATGATTTATTGACGGATATAAATCGGGGCTCTCTTTTCGGAATATAATATTGTTAATTGTTCAGCTAGTGCAGAGCACACCCATCTCCCCTATCCCTTTTATGCTCTGTGCTTCTTTGTGTAAACATTCAACAAGGAGTTAAATATATATATAAAAAAACTGTGGGGGTGTGGCCTAGCGGGCAAAGAGAATAGAAGTGCCGCTGCTGAGCTCCGGAATCCCATCTCTCATTACCACCCTGGGAGCGGAGTTACAGTGGGCTCAGACACTTAGCCCACACTTACAACATGCCAGCACAGCATGGGGCACCAGGAGGTAGGCGCGCGGAGCTGGGGAAAGCAGGAATCGGTTCCCGCGGGTTGCGGCCTACCTTCCTGGGTGAAGCCGTGGCCTCTAGTTTGGAGCTCTGGTCCGGTTCTTCTCAGCCGCACGCCGGCAGGCGTGCATCCTTTTCTGAAGGCCCTGCAGGGCTGGTTGGGACCTTCATAGACAGCAACATCGACCTGGGGCTCTCGGCTGAGGGCCATGAAATTTCATCTTTGGGAGCCAGTGATGTGACGATCTCTCCTGACTCCTGCACTATCTGTACCTTCTGGGGTAAGCAGCGTTTCTCTCTCATACCCTGCTTCATGCTGTGTTTCTACCACCTGGTGACTATACTGCCCCTGGTCACCAGGGTTCCCCCAGCCTCTTCAGAACTCTCCCCTTGCTTGCACCGAAGCTACTGAAAAGGGATAGCAGTGGGTGGGGATACCAGCAGCGCCTTTTACTGGTATAGGCAGCCGCTGGCTTTCCAGGCTAACACCTAGTGATTTACTTTGCTTTGGAATACAATATTTGCATTGTCAGCACCCAGCAATTTTCATTTGTCTCCGCCATCACAGTGATTATGGATAAATATGTGGCCAGACCTCCGCGGGGTTCCAAGGGTGGCCAGAGAGGCAGGCGCCGTGGTAAAGACACGCCATCTGCCGCCTCACCTGCCTCTCCTGATACCCGACAGAGGGACGCTGATGGAGATCAGCCCTATAATGCTAGTCCTCCTGCCATTACTGGCTCTCAAAGCTCTCAGGAACTTACCACTCTCCTGGCCTTGTTATTGGACCAGAAGCTAGCGCTGCTAAAAGATTCTATTGACTCTGCTCGTAACCAACTTACGAAATATGATCAACGTCTCTCTGAAGCGGAGCAATGTATATCGGATTTAGAGGACGAGCTTGCAACGACCAGAGCGGCTTTGACTGACCAGGAGAAGTCAGTGTCCTCTATGGCGGACAAGTTAGAAGATTTAGAGAACAGAAATCGTAGAAATAATATCAGCATTATCGGTCTCCCAGAGTCGGTTAAATTTGCAGAACTTATCCGCTAGTTTCTGAGTGGCTTCTACAGGAATTGAGATGTGTTTCGGTTGGTTCTACGTTATTGGTGGAAAGGGTACATTGAGTGGGCCCTGACAGGCAAATTTCTAGAGATAGCCCATGCCCAGTAAATTTGAGGATCCTGAATTTTACCGATAAAGTGCATCTGATGGAGGCTTATAGTAAATGTACGGATCTTCGCTACCAAGGTACAAAGCTGATACCATTCTAGGACTTTTTCTATTTGGTGGCTTTGAGACAACGTGAATTCGCCCCAGCCTGTAAAAAATTGTTTGAATTAGGTTGCCGTTTTTCACTTTGGTACCCTGCAAAACTACGTGTCTTTCATAATGGCAAACGCCATTTTCTTGAATCACCACAAGCGGCCAAGAATTTTGTGGACTCACTCTCATCGGGATCCTCGACATACAGGTCGGATGAGGACTGACGCTAAGTAGTGATATTTGCATTATTTTCTTTCTCCCTCTTTTTCATTCAGGTCCTTAAAATTATTATTTATCTTCACTGCCGCTACTTCATGTTTTTTGGCCAACTGAGAGCTCTTGTTCTACAGTTTGTGGGTCCTATTGCTTATTGTTAGCATTGCTACTGATTTTGTTGTTTAGGATCACACACAATGTTTTTATATGTCCATTCCACCACTGTTCTACTGACATTGTTATGTTATTATATGTTCAACTCGACTTCCCCCTGTCCCTTCTCCCCTGGTCCTACTGTTTATGTTTTCAATTTTGGCAGTCTTAGAGATTGCTTTCTTGGGTTTGGAAAAGTTATAAGGTGTTTTGTAACTTGATTATCTGTTTTTTTTTTTGTTTTTTTTTTATGAGTGGCTTTTATATGCAGGTATGGCACAACATTCTAGGTATTTACTTTTTTGCTCCCGCCCGCTTTCTGGGACTGACTGGACTAATTTGTTTCCTAATATTTTGATGACTCTCTGGGCTAGAGTGGGCATAGGATAATATGGCCAATACGTCTGATAGCTCCACTAGGAATCAATCTTCTTTAAAATTTATTTCCTGGAATGTAGAGGGACTCATTTCCCCTATCAAGAGACGCAAGGTATTAACATATTTGAAGCATCTTAAGCCTGACATTGCATTTTTACAAGAGACCCACTGGGATGTGAAAGACCCGAATGTACTCAGAGGACCATGGGTGGGTGAATTTAAAACTGCTTCATTCACTGCCAAACGTAGAGGGGTACTGATTTAGAAAACACGTGCCCTACAAAATTAAAGACACGTGGTCTGATCCGGAAGGCCATTATCTTTTTATTAAAATTTCTCTCTTGGGTTCCCTGTATACACTGGCGGCGATATATACGCTCCGAGGGGCTCCCCTAGGCTGTTTTTTTGCAGCTTTATACTCAAAGTTACAGTCTTGGGCAGAGTGTGAAATACTGCTTGGTGGCGATTTCAATTGTGTTATTTCTAGGGGATTGGACCGCTCCTCTGGCCAGGGTGGGGAGCGGGATGTCTCCTCTCTGGCTTTGCTGATTGACTCTTTGAAATGATGCGATCCATGGAGATGCCAGCACCCGGTCTCGAGGGAATATACATTTTACTCACACCCCCACCATACCTCTTCTCGCATAGATTTTTGGTTGCTGTCGGAATCATTATATAGTAGGGTGGTTGACACTGGTATAGATCTTATTGCTCTTTCTGATCATTCACCAATTTGGGTTACTCTTTCTGTTAAAGACACTTTGACAACTTCTTATAACTGGAGATTTCCTGCCTACTTAGCTAAATCTACAGATTTTCGCAATCACCTAGTAGCTGTGTTTTGCAATTATGAACAGGATAATGCAGGCCACTTTGATGATATTCATTAGTTTTGGGCTGCGGCAAAACCAGTGATTAGAGGTCAAATAATGGAATATATGGCCAGAAAACGGAAATGGCTCTCAAAAGTGATTGAAGAGCATAGTAAATTGCTGACAATGGCGTATGATGCGATGCTGACGTCGAACTCTGCTGCCTCTCGTCAACATTACCTAACCGGTAAACATTCTTATGATGCTTTATGTACCAAACGAGCCCAATTTGCACATGATAGCAAATATTACTATGCGTGCAATAAATCGGGGAGACTGCTTGCTAACTTGGTACGTTCCCACACCACCCCTTCCCGTATATTACAAATCAACCCCCCTATGAACCCTCGGTTACAGATTCATCTGGTATTTCTGATAAATTTAGAGAATATTATCAGTCACTATATGAGTCTCTACTTGTATTTGGATAAATACCGCACCGGTGTGTAGAAAATATGGTAAAATAAATCAAATAAACCAAAATTAACAGTTATAGAAAACGCAACATTTTCCAGTTATGATTTGGCGGTGCACCCAGAGTCAATGGGGCTGCTAACAAAAACAGTGAAGAAAAAAAAAGATTCATCTGGTATTTCTGATAAATTTAGAGAATATTATTAGTCACTATATGAGTCTCTGCCTGATTGTCCATCTGAGGTCGCCTGATTCTTTCTAGAGCGGATTTACCTACCCTGACGGATGACGAGAGGGATTTTTTGACTGCCCCAGTGACTGACACAGAACTTTCCTTTTTGATCAAATCGCTAGTCAAAAGTAAATCCCCAGGCCCAGATGGTTTTGGCGCTGAGTATTAGCAACTCCTGCTAGACAACTTACTGCCCCATTTGATTACTTTATTTAATTCTTTGCTTTCTGGTAAACTTTCCCCTTCACAATTCACTGAAGCCAGGATCATAGTTTTCCCGAAACCCGGCAAGGATCCTACTCGGCTCCAATCTTACAGGCCCAGTTCTTTGTTAAATCAAGACTTTAAATTATTTACTAAATTATTGGCACAACAAATGCAGAGTTTTCTCCCTTGAATATTGCACCCTGCCCAAAATGGTTTTGTAAGAGGTAGAACTTCGGTCCATAATGTACGTATGCTTATAGTGGCGATGCATCGCTTTCGCCAACTCGGTAACATGGATGCCATCATTGTTAGTTGCGACGCCGATAAGGCTTTTGATAGAGTTTCCTGGTCCCATATTTTACGTCTACTACAAGCCCAACAGTTTGACCTGAAATTTACTGATATATTTAATATGTCATAGCCCACTTGACTATTAATGGGTTAAATTCGGCACCTTTTACACTGTCCCGGGGTACCCATCAAGGTTGCCCCCTCTCACCACTATTATTCAACCTGACACTTGATCCCTTGATTCACATATTTTTTAAAGATACGAAGTGGCAGGGTATTATTTTAGGCGACACGGAGATGAAAGTATCGGCCTTCGCTGATGATTTACTTCTATATCTTAGCAACCCAAAACAGACACTCCCTTCCCTGCGAAATATTCTAGCTGATTTCCACCAGGTGTCTGGCTTTCTTATTCATTTTCATAAAACAGAAGCTTTGGCCCTACATGCTACAGCTAAACTGGGATGGGGTTCCTCTTTTCCTTTTCGATGGGCTCAGGATCACTTGTCATATTTAGGTCTGAAATTTCCTAGCAAAGTCACTAAAATATATTCTGCCAATTACTCTCACTTCATATCCCAAATGTTGAGAGATTTTGAAAGGTGGAAAACACCTACCGCTATCATATGTTGGGAGATGCCATTTATACAAGATGATTTCCTTCCCTAGGCTTCTCTATCCGATCCAGATGCTGCCGTTCTTATTGAATAAAAAGGTTATTGTCTCTATTAATAAGGCACTATCCAAATTCATATGGGTGGGTAAATGCCCTCGGATATCCCTTTTGAAATTACTACAGCCATTGTTGTTGGGGGGCATTAACCTTCCTAGTATACAAGATTATGCGATAGCATCTAAGTTGCAGTATGCTCTGGACTGGGTGGGCAAAGCCTCACACTTTGTTAATCTAGATATTGAGCAGGGCTTTCTTACTGATAGTTCCCTGCCTCCCATTGTACACACTCCGTCACCTTCTTTACCTGTTGAGGTTATGGATAATCCACTACTATATAACCCTTGCGTAGCCTGGCGTATTTTCCGTAAATGTATGGGCTTGTCCTATGCTCGCACTGTTTTTTCACCTTTGCTATATAATCATGATTTCCAAAAAGGTAAGCCACACGCGATATTTAGGACTTGGCATCTCCATGGTCTTCGTTTGACATATCATTTGCTCGATGATGATCTTTCCTCCAGCAACACCCTGGCCAGGCTTAAAGAACTATTTCCTAATGTACAGATCCCCATATTCGCCTATTTCCAGGCCCGTAGTTTTGTGATGAAACGGTTGACTGACCTGAAACTTTCAAACCATTCTACTGTATTTGATGTTTTAGTTATGACCCGCATAGGTACCTCCTCCCTACTTCTTTATTATATGAACAGGTTAGAAAAAACATTGACCTTACCACCCTGTCCACGGGCATGGCCAAATGGAGGGACTCCTCCCCCGATATTCCCTTGCAAACTATAGTCAAGGCTTCGGCTACCTTGAACAAACAGCTACTCTCCTCTTCATTTGCTGAAATGCAATATAAGATTCTGCAATGGGCATACTACACCCCAAAGCTTAGGTTTGTTACTGGAGTGGCGGATAACTCTAATTGTTTCAAGCGCCACTGCCCCGAGGCTGATATTCTTCACTGTTTATGGTCTTGTTCAATTGTTCATTTTTTCTGGACAAATGTTCAATCCTACTGTATGTGAATGATACTCTTAATATCCCTTTTACTGTCGCGATGCCGTGGGCGTTGTGGAACTATTATACCCATCCCCCTATTCCTCACCTCTCTAAGGGGACCAAGCTACTAATTGCCTCGGTGGCTAAAAAAAACTATTTTATCCCAATGGATCCAGTCTTCTCCCGTCCCCCTTTCGCTCATGCTACCCAGACTGGCACATGTTTACAGGATGGAATGGATTGACTGCTCTCTAGATATAGAATCTAGAACACAGAAATTCTTTGACATCTGGCTGCCTTATGTGCTTACTGAATCTACTGAGGATAAAGAATTTCTTCATGGTAAAGTTCATCTTACCTCCTGGTACAACATGGCTTCTCTAGAGAGAGGCTCTCCGCCCTTTTAGATAATGGGATCCAACCCCAACATTATGAGGCCCTTTAAGTGGCTAACCCCTCGTTCTCATGTACAATTATTGTCTATTAAATGTCTGTATTACTATGCTGTTACTCCCCTATGATTCCTCATATTATTTTTGTTTCCCTTTTCTCCTGTGGAGCTTTGTGACTTGCCACTGTTAGTCTGCCTACCTGTATGTGACACTGTGTTACTTTTCCTTGTATTTTCCAATAAACATATTTGAAAAAAAAAACTGCATGAAGTTCCCTCCTAAGCATAACCAGCCCCGGGAACTTTGAGCTGATCCTGGTTCTAAAAATACTGTGTGAGGTCCCTTTGTATTCAAATAACCAGTCACGGGTCAAAAAATATGGGGCATTTGTGTATCTGGCACTGTAGGAGCATATCTGGCATGGTGGGGGCGTATCTGGCACTATTGGGGTATATGTGTATGTGTATCACGCCCACATATGTGTATCACACCCCAATTTTCCCATTTTCATTGACCACGCCCCATGTGGCATTTGGCCACACCCATTTTTTTGGGCCTTCAGCGCACGCACACAGTACCTAGTAGACATTTTTTCTACTTGCACCACTGGAGAAAGGATATATGGGCCCCCCGTATTTTTAAACCCAGCACCGTGGTCCACAGCTGGGGGACATGTGTGTACTGATATCTGTGGCCATAGCATTACCACCCCAACTAGTCAGCCCTAGCCAGGGTTCTCTGGGGGAGTGGGGACCCCCCAATAAAGGGCACCGAAGGGCCAGAGCTGTAGCCCAGGGCTATGCCCTCCACCCCTGGGCTGTGGGTGATGAGTTCATAGCAATTGTGTGTAAAAATCAGAATGAATTTTACATTTTACTGGTGGAACTACAGATCCCAAAAAGCCTTTCCCGCATTCTGGTACCTGGAGAACCACAAGTACCAGCATGCAGGGCATTAAAGGGCGCACTGGTACTTGTACCAGGATTTCCCATATTATCTGCAATGTCCACATAGAAACAACTTGCCTTTCGCCCGCTGCCCTCCCTCTTCCCTGTTGCTAACAGCCCCCCCCTGTGGGTGCACGCTCACTTCACGGCCACACATTAGTCATTTTTTGTTCATTTTCAGTACAACTGTCTGGTCACGCCCCTTCATTGGCCACACCCCCTCATTACCGGAGCCGGGCGTAGCTGTCGGCACTCCACCCCCACCTAGCCTAAAGCAAATGCTCCCTGTAGTGCTCAGCCAGCTGACCTCCTCTTCCAGCATCTGTGCACAGTAAGGGGTAAATTTACTAAGATGGGAGTTTTGGTAGAACTGGTGTTGTTGGCCATAGCAACCAATCAGATTCTATCTATTATCTTCTAGAAGCAGCTAGATAACTGTTAAGTAGAATCTGATTGGTTGCTATGAGCAACATCATCAGTACTAAAACACTCCCACCTTAGTAAATTTACCTCCTCAGGGCTTAATTCAGATGAAGTTGTTCTATTGCTGTTGCCGTTCTTTGCTGTATGTGATCGTGAGTGTGCAGAAGCTAATCTGAGCTAAATTTATTTATATATTTATTTATTATATTATGTTATTATATATTATATATTTATTATATTTATATTGTATATTTATTTATATCTGAGCTAAATTTAGCACATCTACGATCAGGTCTGAATTAGGCGCAATGTTTCCTTGTTGCCCACTATTCCCATTAGTTACATCATCATGGAGAATAGTTACATTGTTAATCAGTTGCTGCAATTGCCGCGTTAGGCCGTGTACTGAGCCCGTGATTTAATACAGCTTCAGACTTCAGGTTCTCCCTACTAAATGTTCTATTTATGAACAGTGATTAGTGTTTAGGGGGGAGCTTCCCCAATACAACAAATCACTAGTTCGTTTTATTAATCATTCATAATGCAAAGAACTCTCACTGTGGATTTAATTTTCTATTTATCTTATTTAATATGTGCATTGAGTATCATGTAATTCAATATATTATGTTCACAGTGTATTGTTATCCAAGAAGTAAGGATTGGTTCTCAAAAAGAACTTGTTAATAGCACTAACGGCATTACAGATAAGTATACTACTACATTGTTTTCCTGTAGCTTACACTGGGGCTGAGGCAGATGTATTAACCTGGAGACGGCATAAGGAAGTGATAAACCAGTGATATGTGCAAGGTGATAAAGGCACCAGCCAATCAGATCCTAACTGTTAATTTACATATTGGAGCTGATTGGCTGGTGCCTTTATCACCTTGCACATATCACTGGTTTATCACTTCCTTATGCCTTCTCCAGGTTAATATATCTGCCCCTCTGAGTCTTATGAAGTTCCTGGACCAAGTGCTGTCTTGTGTAATATGTATACCAGTGCACTAGGAGCAATCTATATGCTTCAATAATATTCAATAGTTTTCACAAGAATAGACACATTGCCACAGTATATGTCCATTCAACAGGAACTAACACTCTGCCGCACTGTGAATAATTACAATAGAAATATATATATATATATATATATATATATATATATATATATATCTGAAGAGCTGGAGTTCGGGCGCTCACCCGTCCATTTTGAAGAGGATTGCCATCCAAGCCGCAGACGGAAACTGGTGGACAAAGAGTCTCAATAGGAATTCCTTGGGCAAGAGCAAATTCCAAATCCATAAAATGTCTGGCAACACCAGAATCTACAAAAGCAGTTACTTCAATTGGTCCAGAAGGGGTAGTTACCCTAATGTGTAATAATAAAGAATTATTCCGGGAGATGGAATAGAGACCCGAGAAAACGCTCCCTGAAAATCTCTGGTCTACTTGTTTTCCGCCCTCTGTGGACAAATGTTCAGCAGATGTACCTTGGTCCCACAATAAAGACATAATCCCAGACTGCGACGTCTAGCCCTCTCTTGGGGTATCAAGTGGAAAGCCACGATTTGCATGGGTTCCTCCACATCCTTCGCAACCTCTGACACAGACCAATGAGAAGAAGGCATGGAAATCTCCTTTTCCATCCTCTGTTCCCAGATCCGCCTATCTACTTTAATGGCTAACTCCATAAGTGTATCCATAGTGGCCGGAGTAGGATATTGGACAAGAAAATGCCTAATTTGCTTTGTTAGTCCCAAACTCCGAAGTGCAGGGTCATTCCAACCACAGTCATTGACACATCTGCGAAATTAGGTACAATATACCTTGGCAGAATTTATCCCTTGCTTAAGGGAATGAAGATGAGTCTCCACGGATGCTGCCCGATCAGGGTTATCATAGACTATTACCAGGGCTTTGAAAAAGGAATCCATGGAACGCAGACATAGGTAATGTACTGGAAGGCCAAAAGCCCAAAATTGTGGGTCGCTTTGTAACAGGGAAATTATAATTCCCACTCGATGGGTCTCTTTACCTGAAGAGGAAGGCCTGAGTTTGAAATAGAGCTTTCAACTTTCCCGGAAGTTCACAATCTGTTTTTGGTCCCCAGAAAACCTATCCGGGAGGTAGAATTTAGGTTCCCTGGAAGCAGGTGATGAGACGGTCTGGGTCCTACGAGTTTCCTTTTGAGTGTCCACATGAAGACTAAGGTCCCTTAGCTGCTGGGTCAAATCCTGGATCAGGCCCACCAGGATCTGGGCCGAATTTAGCGCTGGATCCATCCGGAAACAAATGACCCACAGAGCTATGATTTGTTGGCTAGTGATACTGTTACATGGACTACAGTGTGCTTTGGGCTATCTGATGGTTCTTGGTGATGCTCATGCAATTACCCTTGCCCAGCAGTCTTTTAGCCTCCTGCAGCCAAAGACTTTGCCTATAGCAGCTGCCTTTCCAGGGCATATTAGGTTCACCCTGCACTCTGATCCCCCCCAGGTTTTATGTATAGACAAGGCGGCCATTGGAGGCTGGGCAAACATAGGTTGCAGTATGGTGAGACGTACACCAAACCCTACCTAGGTACCGATGCACTACACGCTGATAGAGAGAAACAACCTAATGCACATAAGTGCAACAGTGCACAGGTTGGAATGCAAATTTTACACAATCAGTAAGTACATGAAACAATGCACAGGGTGTTATTAAAAACTAAACCATGCATACATGCAACAATGCACAGGGTGTTATTAGCAACCAAAACTTGAATATTAAAGCAACAATGCATAAGGTAGAGACAATAGTGAGATATAGGCAACTACAGTGCCTGTGTGGAAAAAACCTGAGTGCACGGCTAGCTGGATCAGGTCAGGAAAGAAGTCAGACAGGGTCTCAGAATCACGGGTGTTTCTCAGGCTGACAGATTCTCACTAGAGCAGGAACTAGGAAACTATCACCATCGATCTTAGGAGTGCACTGACAGAGAATATAAATGGGCTATGCCCAATCACAACCCTGATTAAAAACTAAGTGCAGCTGCCCTGCTGCACATAGTGCACAAATTAAGCAAATGGGAATGCCTTCTGCTTCTGGCATTCCCAATGCCTAGGAATGCGGCGGCTTCCAGTGCCCAGTGTCTGCCTGTTGCTAGGCACTGGACGGGGACCAGGAGACCTTGCACCTGGCATCCGCCTGTTGCTAGGCTATACAACCTTTTATATATATATATATATATATATTTATTTATTTATTTATTTATTTATTTTTACTTTTCCATATACTGCTTTTTGACTTTCTTTTAATAGGCAGATATTTTTGTCTTAGTAAAGCTCTACCTACAGTCTGTTGAATTTTATGCTTTTTATATACTTTGTCCTAAATAAAGTGGTCATGTTAATTTTTAATTGAATAATAGTCCACACTCATTTTTCCAAAGTAATTGCTGAGGTATCATCCATATGTGGAACAGGTCACCAGAACCAATCCACTCCAATATCAGTCAGTATAAACAGGAGAAGTTTTCATCCCGCGGCTTTTAATAATCAATCTCTGTCTTTCTCTCTCTCTCTCTCTCTCTCTCTCTCTCTCTCTCTCTCTCTCTCTCTCTATATATATATATTTCTATATATATAATTTTGGACACTTCGAGTAAGAGGGCTAGGACCTGAAAGGGGTAAATATGGGAGTCCTCTTTCATTCCCATGTTGTGCTCCAGTCCAATGTTATACAACAAAATGTATACTGTTGAATGGTCAAGTACCAACATGGAACCCTGGGTTTCACCTCTTGGGTTAAGGTTCATCCACCTCAAGGGTATGTAATCTGTGCTTAATACATTCTCTTCCTAGGAGACAATACTTGAGGGCTTCTATCATCCATTTTATTGGCAATCATTCAATCTCGACTATAGCGTATCTGGTTTCTGGTGGTAGCAGTTTTCTACTTAAGTAGAGGATTGGTTTCACCTCCTCCGTAATTGACTGTGATAAGCTCCCAAACCTGTCACAGAAGTGGCTGTTTGCAGGTTAAAGGTTTTCTGGTTGTCTGGAGCCTTCTTCAGGGTCTCAGTCAACAGTAAAGCCATGGATGCAAAGTATGGAATGAAATGTCAGTAATAGTCTAGCAACCCAAAGAAAGTCCTCATTTGTTTCTTAGTGTAGGATCTTAGCCAGAACTTAACTGGCTCCTCTAGTTGCGGTTTCACTTGTCCGTTGCCAATCACATATCCAAGGTTACTGTCCTCTGAAAGTCCGATAGTACAGTTAGCTGAATTAGCCATAAACCTGTATTACTTCAATTCAGCAAAACAGAATCCCACATGAATGAGGGTCTGGAGTCCAGGAGTACCATAGTACAGAAGGCTGAGTACCTTACCTGGATCATAGAAGATGACAACGGGGTCTCTGTGAACAGTGGGTGTAGGCAGGGACACAGGCCAGTGGGTGCCAACTCCCTGGTCTCTTTTCCAGCTTTTTTTTGCCATACTTCCCGCAGTTTCATAATGCTCCAACACTGTAATTAATTCCTCCAAGTTTTGAGTATCGGCGTGATAATAATACTTTATTGTCATCAATAGTTCAAGAAAGAAATGCATGAACAATCAACGAAACTAAAAAGCAAGCATATACAGAGACCATAAGAACAGAACAAAAAGAGCACTCCTGAACCCAAGACATTCTCAGTTATCAATTTATCTCGGTTCTATCCGGTTTAACATATTTACTGCTGTTGGAAAAAAACTACCCCTTAACCGGTTGGTCCGACAGAGAATAGAACGATAACGCCTATTAGATGGCAACACAGAAAACATCCCCACATTAGGATGAGCTAGATCTCCCAAAATACTTCTCACCTTAGTGAGGAGCCTTTTTTCATATATATCCTGAATACTGGGCAAACTAACTCCAATAACTCTACTCGCAGTTTTAACCACTCTCTGAAGGGACTTACGTTCTACGGCAGTACAGTTACCGAACTATACCACAATCCCGTATGTAAGGACACTCTCTAAAATGGCTGAATAAAAATTTACTAAAATCTCCTTACGTATTCCCACCAAACGCATTTTCCTCAATAAAAACAAGCGTTGTTGGGCTTTTTTAACGACACATCGTGTATGGGTACCCCAGGACAGATCAATGGAGATGTTAATGCCCAGGAATGATCCACCCAGCGCTGCATACTTCAACATAAGGTTCTTATGCACTTTTCAATAACTATCATTTCCACAATCTGTGCGACATTGCGGACCTCCAGCTGTAGCCAACTCTGCCCCTGTCTGGCAAGTTCTGCAACTTGCTTCCGATTTGGGACCTCTGGTAGTAGGAACCACTCATGGAAGTGCTGCAAATTTACTAAGGCAGGAGTTTTTCTTTAGAAATGGTGATGTTGCTCATAGCAACCAATCAGATTCTACTTAACATTTACCTAGCTGCTTCTAGAAGATAGATAGAATCTCATTGGTTGCTCTGGGCAACATCACCAGTTCTAAAAAAAACCTCTCACCTTAGAAAATGTATCTTTCTGTCCCTCCCTAAAACTCTCTCTCTCTCTCTCTCTCTCTCTCTCTCTCTCTCTCTCTATCTATCTCTCTCTTTCTCTCTTCCTGGCACTGTCTCTTTTTACTTCCTTCCCTCTCTCTCTCTCTCTCTCTCTCTCTCTATCTCCCTGAGGCTGACTCTCTCCCTGGCACTGTTTCTCTCCTTGACACTGTTTCTCCCTCCCTGATTGTGTGTGTGTGTGTGTGCGTGCGTGTCTCTCTCCATGACTCTCTCTCTCTCTCATTCTCTCTCTCTCTCTGGCTGTCTTTTCCTGACAATCTCACTCTCTCTTAATCCCCTTCTCTTTTGCTCTCCTTCCCTGACACTCTCTCTCCCTCTGACACCCTCTCTCTCCCTGATGCCCTCTCTCTCTACCCCTCTCACCCCTTTTTCTCCCTGACAGCCTCTCTCTTTCTCCTTTTTTCTCTTATTCCTTCTATTCTCATGAAAGCCTCTCTCTCTCTCTCTCTCTCTCTCTCTCTCTCTCTCTCTCTCTCTCTCTCTCTCCCCCTCTCTCTCTCTCTTTCTCCCTTTCTCCCCCTTACACACTTGTTTCTTTCTCAGGGGGGACCTTTCAAGACTTTGCTATGGAGCCTTCAATGCTCTTGTTATGCTCCTGCTTTGGAGCTAGGCTGCACAGGTAGGGAGCTACTCACCAGGTGCGAAAGCATCGCCGCTGTGCAATGCTTTCACATGTGTGCAGGGGGTGGGTAGGGCCTGGTATGTGGGGTGTACTATCCCTGTACTGGGCGTCCCCCCGCATGTCAGAGATTGTGATCGTAGATGTGCATTTTTTTCACATCTCTGGGTTACCAGCTGGAACATGTTCTCCTCTGCAAAAAAATTCCTCCATTGTTACTTCTGGAGGTGTATGCAAGGGATTCAGTATAATATCCTGGGTGTCGGTAAACAGCAATCAGGAGACCGACACCGGGATCCCGACAGTCAAAATACCGGTGGCAAGTGCAGCATGTCCCCTCGTGGACTCACTCCACTTGCCGCGCTTCAGGTCGCCACAGGGTTATATTCCCCCTTGTGTGGTGGCGTGGGCTACCATCCGAGTAGGCATTCCAGCCGGCGGTCGGAATTCCAGCCACCGGTATTTCACCAGTTGTCGGGATTCCGGCATCGGTATCCTGACAGCCAGCAAATTGAATGCCTCCCTATGTAAGAATTTAAATAAGGGCAATTGGAAGCCAGTGTTCTCTAACAAGAAATATATATGTGTGGACTAAGCTTTTATAACTTCTCAAATAAACACTGTTTCCTCCTCCAGCAATGCAACAGTCAACAAGGTTTAGCACAGAACAGAAAACGCTGCTTTATTTCCTTCTCAGCAATACAATGGTTAATAGATCAAATGATGTGAGCATTGCTCTATTTCAGATCATGCAATTAACACCTGGAGAACAGGATAACAGCATTTGACTTGTAAAACTTATCTTAAGCACCACAGTAAGGAAAAGGAAAGAAACATTTTATCTTCAGTATACACAGAACAGCTTCTTCTCACAGTGCACAGCAATACACAGTGGGGGTAATTCTGAGTTGATCGCAGCAGGAATTTTGGGCCTAATTCTGAGTTGATCGCAGAAGCAAATATGTTAGCAGTTGGGCAAAACCATGGGGGTCATTCCGAGTTGTTCGCTCGCTATTTTTTTTTTCGCAACGGAGTGATTAGTCGCTAATGTGCATGCGCAATGTCCGCAGTGCGACTGCGCCAAGTAAATTTGCTAAGAAGTTTGGTATTTGACTCACGGCATTACAAGGTTTTTTCTTCGTTCTGGTGATCGGAGTGTGATTGACAGAAAGTGGGTGTTTCTGGGCGGAAACTGGCCGTTTTATGGGAGTGTGTGAAAAAACGCTACAGTTTCTGGGAAAAACGCGGGAGTGGCTGGAGAAACGGAGGAGTGTCTGGGCGAACGCTGGGTGTGTTTGTGACGTCAAACCAGGAACAACAAGCACTGAACTGATCACACTGGAAGAGTAAGTCTGGAGCTACTCAGAAACTGCAAAGAAATTTCTATTCGCAATTTTGAGAACCTTTCGTTCGCAATTTTGATAAGCTAAGATTCACTCCCAGAGGGTGGCGGCCTAGCGTGTGCAATGCTGCTAAAAGCAGCTAGCGAGCGAACAACTCGGAATGAGGGCCCATGTGCAGTGCAGGTGGACAGATATAACATGTGCAGAGAGAGTTAGATTTGGGTGGGGTGTGTTTAAACTGAAATTTAGATTGCAGTGTAAAAATAAAGCAGCCAGTATTTACCCTGCACAGAAACAAAATAATCCACCGAAATCTTATTCTCTCTGCACATGTTATATCTGCCCCTCCTGCAGTGCACATGGTTTTGCACAATTGCTATCAAACTTGCTGCTGCGATCAACTCAGAATTACCCCCTTTGTTAGCAGTTGGCAGGGTAAATACTGGCTGCTTTATTTTTACACTGCAATTTAGATTTCAGTTTGAATACACCCCACCCAAATCTAACTCTCTATGCACATGTTATATCTGCCCCCCCCCCTGCACTGCACATGGGGGGTAATTCCAAGTTGATCGCAGCAGGAATTTTGTTAGCAGTTGGGTAAAACCATGTGCGTCTGCAGGGGAGGCAGATTTAACATGTGCAGAGAGAGTTAGATTTGGATGTGGTGTGTTCAATCTGCAATCTAATTTTCAGTGTAAAAATAAAGCAGCCAGTATTTACACTGCACAGAAACAAAATAACCCACCCAAAACTAACTCTCTCTGCAAATGTTATATCTGCCCCCCCTCCCCTGCAGTGCACATGGTTTTGCTAACAAGTTTGCTGCTGCGATCAACTCAGAATTAGGCCCAGTGTTATTGCTACAATTAGAGGTTTTAGGCTCGCTTGCCTTACTCGCATATACCAGAATGTTCTGTGTCGTCAGTTCCTTTGCCATGCCAGAGGCGTTTGGCATCTGGGCTGTGCCAGACAAGTGAAGTTCCCTGGTAGGACCACCAAATGTAACAGGGTTGTAGAAACGTAGACTCAAGACAGGCATGTTCACAGTGAAGCAGTGTATTTTTAATTATATCAGACACTGCACTTTATCATTCACAGACATAGACCTGGAGAAACAGCACATTAAATAAACAGATTAAAGTAAATGTCCCAGCATTAAAGTGTTTAATGATCAGTCTGCTGCAAGGCCTACAGCCACAATCTGCTATGCTCCTCTGTCACAGCCAATATCATCAGTCCCTAGCACTAAGAAAACACTGGCCTACGCACAGGCCGCTCTTCAGCATCACTGCCCAGAGCACCAGGTGTATGAAAGTTTTAAACCCTTCCTGTCTCTCAGCACTGAGTTGCAGTAGGACTTGTGCAGCCATGAAAACCTGGAGTTCCAAACCTACTGCTTCTGCAGACTGCACAGGTTCTACTTTAGCCTCCCTTGGAGGGAGCTGATCATTCAGGTGAGAGACACAAAAAATAATATATATATATTAACTTTAACAATTGATGGTAAAACCATTAATTTTTTGGATGTCTGCATAACGCTTGTTGATGGGATGATCAACACATCACTGTTTGTGAAACCTACAGACAGGAATAATGTGTTGAGATATGATAGTTCCCACCCTAGATCTACCATTCACAGCCTACCGTTCTCCCAATATTTAAGAGTATGTCGGATCACGACTAATCCACAGGAGAGGGATCAAGCCTTACATAATATGACCCTTAAATTCCTCGATAGAGGTTATCCAATTAAACTGTTGATGACAGCGCGAAAGAGGGCTTTGAGTCTCACAAGAGATCAACTATTGGAACAAAAACCCCCTAAACAGTTACAGGGTAGATTTCCCTGGGTTACCCGTTTTAATTCTAGTAGCCATTATTTGACTAAAAAGACCAAACAAATCTGGCCCATTGTGGCTACTGATAAGGGGTTGGGTGAGGCATTCCATTCTAAATTATTACCCAGTTATTCCAATAACAGCAGTATTAGAGATATAGTCGTGAAAACCGACATCTCTCAATTTAATGTGACTAAGGAACATTTCCTTAGCAGAAAAGCGGGATGTTACCGGTGTAGTGGATGCACAACGTGCAGTTATATGACACCAGGCACGAAATTTTTGCATCCACATACTGGGATTTCTTATAACATCAAACAGTATTTGTCCTGTGAATCGAAATTTGTGGTCTATTTGCTTACATGCCCATGTGGGTTATCATATGTGGGCAAGACGGATTGTACCTTTAAGATCAGGATGGCCCAACACAGGTATGCCATCCGTGAAGCCATAAAAGCTGGTGATAGCGAGCAGCCAGTAGCTCGTCACTTTGCCAAAAAACAACACAATATGGCTACTCTCCGTTATAAAATTATCGATCAGGTCCCCAAATCTCTAAGAGGTGGAGATAGATCTAAAAAACTCCTACAACTTGAGTCACGTTGGATTCACACATTAGGCACACTTGCTCCCAAAGGGCTTAATGAAGCCCTTAATTTAAGATGCTTTTTATGAACAGTCGTTTGGCCAGTATAGATATTATATGCACTGGTTTTATCCCAACTAAAATAGTGTGAAAGCCTTATGGATTTAAATTAAATTTTATCATGTCACTTATATTAGTTTTTATGTCACTAATATATATATAAATATTATTTTCACATTTAGTTTGTTATTAGACATGATTTTAGTGTGCATCTTACGGCCTGTTGCATTAATATGATCTTTGTTGCACATTTATATCGCTCTGATCACCATAAGATGTATTTATATTTATGTTTTATTCTTGTAGATGGATCAGATCGTCTTATTTATTCACTTATGTTGTTTTTTTGTATGATGCATTGGCTGAAAGGAGGCACATTACCATTATTGTTTATTGTTTATGTGTTGCTATGGTTTCTCTTCCTCATAGCCACAACGCGTAAGCTGGACGGGCCGGCAAGACGTCATTTCCGGTGGGACCGGGAGGACGCGGCCGGAAACCGGGCAACGCGGCTGGAGGCGGCGGGTGTGAGTATCTTCCCATAGGTATTTAAACACTGTTTTTTGTCACATACACTCATCCTGACGAAGGGGCTGCGTCCCCGAAACGTAGATCACCTGATTAAAGTCGTTGAAAAGTCTCCGGAGTGCCGCCTCATTACATTGCTTGTATGACGGAGTACTTTCTCCACGAGGAGGGCACCAGGAGCAGCTGTTTGCAGGCGGAGGGGACCGCAGGAGTGCCGGGTCATTGTGCAGGTTGTATACACCACACATCACTCGCAGGAGTTTTTGTGGTTTAGACCAAGGCACCATACCAACCCCTGTTTACACCGTGGGATCAGCTCACCCGCATACCGCACTGGATTTGCGGAGCACTTCAGCACAAGCACTTATATCACAGCACCATATCACTTTTAACCATCCATTATGGCAGACACAAGTGAACATTTGTTGGAGGGCGCAATGCACTTCCTACAGTGTGATAATTCTGACACACTAAGTTTCAGTGAAGCAGAGGCGGAGAACATCCTATTTAAAACTCCGGCATTTGATTCAGTGGCTGTTAATACCAGTGAAGACATTTACAAAGAATTGCTTAAACTACATAAAAGAGAGATTGACTTTAAATATCATGGCATGACCCTATCAGATTATTTTAGAGCCAAGCAGATACCTCGTGGGTTTCGCATACATAATATGCCTACGATAGGGAGATATGACGTAACGTTCTGCAAAAAATGGATCTCGATCCTAAATAAATGTTCTATGGATTTACTATTGTTAGTGATCGAGGAGTCCGCACGTGAAATGAATAATGCTAAGCAAAAAATAGCAGCTTTTGAATTAGAGCATAAGATCACTGAACTCTCTCCACCTGACTGGCTTCCTAAGTTAAATAGTGATCTGGAAAAATATACGGCTGATCTTATTAAATTCAAAAAGCAAAAATTAGTACGTGTTCAGCAGGACTATGCACAGCATAGAGTATACCTATGGCTTAACAGCAGTAACCCCAGACAGAACCCACTGAGACAGCAACAATATAGGCGACGACAATCAAGACAGCAATATTCTAGTACGTCGGCCAGTGATGCTGATGAGACTCTGTCTAAAAATGGCCAGCAGACTCAAGACGCCCCTTTAGGGGTACGCACCCGGGCCATACTGGCAGGCCGCGAGGTGCGCCCACGAGGAGAGGGGGGCAGACGTGGAGGAAAGCCAGGTCCCAAAGCAGGGACAAAACCTCCGAGGAGGGGTCGCAATTGATTATCAATCTTTCAACCAAAATATTGACACCTATAGAAATTAAGGTGTTAAGTAAAGGTCTGTCTTTTATACCTACCAGTTCGGTGGACCCGTTACAGTGGAAGATCGAATCATATAGATTAACACGGTCACTCAAACTAAAGGAGTATTACAACAAGAATTTGAACTCTACCCCGTTGATCGAATCTACCATTCCAGTACAGCTAAAGAAATTAAAGAAATCCACATTTGAACCCATGTCACAAAATCCGTCTATCAGAACTTTCAGTAGAATGATGGAGGGAATGGGGGATGAAGCGTGTGAGAAAACATGCTCTAATATATCCCGGGAAGAATCTGCAGCCCTGAAAAGTCTCGGTAAGAGACAAGACATCATTATTAGGAATGCGGACAAGGGGGGTGCTTTAGTTGTTCTTGATACTGATAAATACAAACTTGAATGTGTAAGATTATTGTCTGATACTGATACCTATGGTAGACTAAGTCAAGATCCTACTTGGCAATTTAAGAGAGAATTAGACAGTATGCTTAAAGATGCAGTCGACCAAGGTATCATTACTCAGCCTGTATGTAAAGCCTTGTCTAGTGATTTTCCGGTTGTACCTGTGTTTTATATAATCCCTAAGGTACATAAAAATCCCCTGGATCCTCCGGGACGACCGATTATTTCGGCCAGGGGGTCGTTATGTGAGCCTTTGTCTGTGTACTGTGATGCTTTTTTACAGCCATGTATCCAGAACACTAGCACACATCTAAAGGATACATCTATGTTGCTCAGGAAATTCCTAGATATGGGTAAATTATCTGAACAGACTAGCCTCGCCACTATAGATGTTACGAGCTTGTATACATGCATACCGCATGGGGCGGGGCTACAAGCTGTCAGGAGGCTTATTACTAATAACCCACTGTATAAAGGTCCTGATATCAATTTTTTCATAGCATTGCTAGAATTCTCCCTTACCCACAATTATTTTCTTTTTGATAAGATCTTTTTCCTACAGCGCACAGGTTGCGCGATGGGATCGGCGGTGGCACCATCCTTCGCCAACTCATATATGTGGGAGGTTGAGAATGATTTATTTTTACACAATAGTGCAATATGTGATAGGATAAATCTTTACTTTCGGTATATAGATGACATCCTTATATTTTGGAAGGATAATGGTGATGACCTCAAAACACTAGTAGATATACATAATGCCACTGATAGTCCCATTAAATTAACTTTAACAATTGATGGTAAAACCATTAATTTTTTGGATGTCTGCATAACGCTTGTTGATGGGATGATCAACACATCACTGTTTGTGAAACCTACAGACAGGAATAATGTGTTGAGATATGATAGTTCCCACCCTAGATCTACCATTCACAGCCTACCGTTCTCCCAATATTTAAGAGTATGTCGGATCACGACTAATCCACAGGAGAGGGATCAAGCCTTACATAATATGACCCTTAAATTCCTCGATAGAGGTTATCCAATTAAACTGTTGATGACAGCGCGAAAGAGGGCTTTGAGTCTCACAAGAGATCAACTATTGGAACAAAAACCCCCTAAACAGTTACAGGGTAGATTTCCCTGGGTTACCCGTTTTAATTCTAGTAGCCATTATTTGACTAAAAAGACCAAACAAATCTGGCCCATTGTGGCTACTGATAAGGGGTTGGGTGAGGCATTCCATTCTAAATTATTACCCAGTTATTCCAATAACAGCAGTATTAGAGATATAGTCGTGAAAACCGACATCTCTCAATTTAATGTGACTAAGGAACATTTCCTTAGCAGAAAAGCGGGATGTTACCGGTGTAGTGGATGCACAACGTGCAGTTATATGACACCAGGCACGAAATTTTTGCATCCACATACTGGGATTTCTTATAACATCAAACAGTATTTGTCCTGTGAATCGAAATTTGTGGTCTATTTGCTTACATGCCCATGTGGGTTATCATATGTGGGCAAGACGGATTGTACCTTTAAGATCAGGATGGCCCAACACAGGTATGCCATCCGTGAAGCCATAAAAGCTGGTGATAGCGAGCAGCCAGTAGCTCGTCACTTTGCCAAAAAACAACACAATATGGCTACTCTCCGTTATAAAATTATCGATCAGGTCCCCAAATCTCTAAGAGGTGGAGATAGATCTAAAAAACTCCTACAACTTGAGTCACGTTGGATTCACACATTAGGCACACTTGCTCCCAAAGGGCTTAATGAAGCCCTTAATTTAAGATGCTTTTTATGAACAGTCGTTTGGCCAGTATAGATATTATATGCACTGGTTTTATCCCAACTAAAATAGTGTGAAAGCCTTATGGATTTAAATTAAATTTTATCATGTCACTTATATTAGTTTTTATGTCACTAATATATATATAAATATTATTTTCACATTTAGTTTGTTATTAGACATGATTTTAGTGTGCATCTTACGGCCTGTTGCATTAATATGATCTTTGTTGCACATTTATATCGCTCTGATCACCATAAGATGTATTTATATTTATGTTTTATTCTTGTAGATGGATCAGATCGTCTTATTTATTCACTTATGTTGTTTTTTTGTATGATGCATTGGCTGAAAGGAGGCACATTACCATTATTGTTTATTGTTTATGTGTTGCTATGGTTTCTCTTCCTCATAGCCACAACGCGTAAGCTGGACGGGCCGGCAAGACGTCATTTCCGGTGGGACCGGGAGGACGCGGCCGGAAACCGGGCAACGCGGCTGGAGGCGGCGGGTGTGAGTATCTTCCCATAGGTATTTAAACACTGTTTTTTGTCACATACACTCATCCTGACGAAGGGGCTGCGTCCCCGAAACGTAGATCACCTGATTAAAGTCGTTGAAAAGTCTCCGGAGTGCCGCCTCATTACATTGCTTGTATGACGGAGTACTTTCTCCACGAGGAGGGCACCAGGAGCAGCTGTTTGCAGGCGGAGGGGACCGCAGGAGTGCCGGGTCATTGTGCAGGATATATATATATATATATATATATACATACACAAGCACACATAGGTGCACGCTAACAATTACATAAACATTTTTTTTATAATATAACATATGCACCCACCTGTCACTTATAAAGGCAGCCATGTGCACAGAGAGGAGGGTACTGAAGTCAGGCAAGCTGGCCGCTGGCATGAGATGAATACCGGCCAGGTAGGAGAGGAGTGGGGTAGAGAAGGGAGGAGTATAGGGGACTGGAGAGGAGGGTCATGGTAAAAGCTATACTGTCATTGTTGAAAAAGAGTTATATATATGATGATTCATAATAATTACATTTTACTGCATAATTTGTGTTTGTGTCTAATTCTAGGCATGGTCATAGTGGAAGGGACTGAAGATTTCTCTGTCTACATGGTTCTGCCACCTAGCAATGATGAAGAAATATTTAATGTAAGCACGCACAATGAAGGCACAGTAAAAAATATCACCCATTTTGCTATTAACTACAATGATGAGATGTTTTGTATCCGTGATGACATTATGTACAAAGGCCCCTGGCCTCCATGTAATCATGATGACTGGTTTTCTGATGTCATAAGAAATGGAAGAACAACATTTGAGAATGCCAAGACAATGTTCTTTAACAGGAAGGGAGAATTCCATATAATAACACAGGATGGAAAATTGTACATTTATCCAGAACTGGAAAATATAAATGAAAACTGGTGCAATGAAAAAGCAACGATGATAGGAACAAAGAATTGGGACCTGTCTGATACAGAGGCGTTCCATCCTGACGGGACCATGTATGCTGTGGTCAATGACAGTCTTCTGAAGGTAGATATCCCGTCACAGCCAACGGACTTCTTAGATGTGAGCACAACGGTGGAGGAAAGTGGCTGGAGGAACAAGCGGCTCATGTCTTCTACCAATGGAGGAGAAGAAATGTTGGTTTATAATAAAATCAGACCAGAAATTTCTAAGTTTCTCTGTTCAATTAAATGGTCAGGATGGAAGTATCATTTTGACGAGGACGTAGCACTAGACGATTCTAAGGTGGTCATACTGAGATGTTGGCCCGATAGGAGATTTTAGCAGCCGTGCAAACGCTATGCCGCCTCCCTCTGGGAGTGTATTTTAGCTTAGCAGAAGTGCGAACGAAAGGATCGCAGAGCGGCTAAAAAATAATTTTGTGCAGTTTCAGAGTAGCTTCAGATCTACTCAGCGCTTGCGATCACTTCAGACTATTCAGTTCCTGTTTTAACGTCACGAACACGCCCTGCGTTCGCCCAGCCACACCTGCGTTTTTCCTGGCACGCCTGCGTTTTTGCGAACACTCCCTGAAAACGGTCAGTTGACACCCAGAAACACCCACTTCATGTCAATCACTCTGCAGCCAGCAGTGCGACTAAAAAGCTTTGCTAAACCTTTTGTGAAACTACATCGTTCGTTGTAATAGTACGACGCGTGTGTGCCGCATGCGCAGAAGTGCCATTTTTTTGCCTGATCGCTGCGCAGTGAACGAAAGCAGCTAGCGATCAACTCAGAATGACCCCCTATAACAACAGAAGAACAACTCTACATTAAATGGCACCTATCATAGAGCATCAATAAATCATTGGAGAAAATTGAAGTCTCTGTAGATTTACTTTGTGTAACGTACACATGAGATCACAATAACATGAATTGTGAACTGCACACATACATAATTATTTACTCTTATATACCTTAATGACAGTAGTACATAAACCAAATTAAATCATCAGGTTTGCTGAAACAGAGGGTTAGGTATTGTCATAAGGAGTATGGAGTAGAAGACAGAAAGAAAAGTACATGTGTGGAAAGAGCCATGATCATGAGAGCTTACATTCTAAAGAAAAGGGACAGACAGATGGGGGTAACACAGATGGGGAAACAGTGAGCATGGATCAGAGGGTTAGGATGATAGTTGGCTGGGTTTGAAGAAGAATTGGGTCTTGAGATTTTGTAGAGATGTAGAGAGTCTTATGAGAAAAGGTAGAGAATTCCAGAGTCAGGGAGCAGCTCATGCAAAATCTTAACGGTTGGAGTAGGAGGGAGAAATCACTAGGCAGGCGAGAAGGCATGCATCTGTAGAGTGAAGAGGATGGGCGCGAGTGAAATTATATATTAGGTCATAAATGTAAATAGGAGAGGAATGGGTGAGAGCTTTGTAAGTGAGTGTGAGAAACATGTAAGAGAGGCGAGGCGTGAGGGAAGATGAGCTGGGAAGCGGCATTGAGGATAGATTGGAGTGGAGAGTGGCAGTTGATAGGTAGGCCAGATAGGAGGAGATTACAGTAGTCCAATCTGGAGATGACCAGTGAGTGGATTAAGGTCTTAGTAGCATCCTGGGTTAGAAAGGGTCTGATCCTGGAAGTATTTTTGAGATGGAAATGGCAAGATTGTGAGAGATGCTTAATGTGTGGTTTGAAGGAGATGTCAGAGTCAAGGATAACTCCTACACAACATACTTGGGAGCTAGAGGCGATAGTTGTGCAATCAATAGTTTAATAAAGCGCTGGAACATCCAAGAAGAGAGATCAAAGAGACAGTTGGAGATATGAGGGAGGAGAAAGTAAGAGCGGTCAGGAGAGGAAAGGAAGATCATTAGCATAGAGATGATATTGGAATTCAAAAGAGCTAATGAGCTTACCTAAAGAGGACATATAGAGAAAGAAAAGGAGAGGTCCAAGAACAAAACCTCGGGGGACACCTGCTGTTAGTTGAAGTGGGGGAGGTGGAGTCATGAACGGAAACAAAGAGGGAACAGTCATAGAGGTTGGAAGACAGCCAGAGAGGGCATTTCCATTCAGACCAAGAGAGTGAAGGATTTGCGGGTGGGTGGTCCACAGTGTCAATAGCAGCAGATAGGTAAATGTGAATAAGCAGAAAGTTGTGGCCCTTGGATTTGGCAACAAGGAGGTCACTGCAGACTTTGGGAGGGGAATTTCAGTGGAATGGAGAGGACATTAGCCACTGTAGACTTAAACAGGTCAAGCAGGGAGTTGGAGTAAAGAAAGTAAGGTGGCTGTAGACAATATGCCAAAGTACTTTGGAGGCAAAGGAGAGGAGAGAGATGGGTTGGTGGTTGAATAGAGTTTTAGAATCAAAGGTAGGTTTTTTTAAGAATAGGTGAGACAAGGGCATGCTTGAAGGCAGAGGGGACAGTATCTGATGAGGGGAGAGATTTATGAGGTGGGCAATATGGGAACAGACAGCAGGAGAGAGGTAGTGGGAAAAGCAAGAGGGGTTAGGGTCAACTGGAGAAGTGGGGGGGAAGGACCAAGTGAGGCCCGGACTTCTTCAGGTATAGGGAAAAAATAAGTCAGAATTGGTAAGATGGATAGGGAAGGGTGGTCAGGGAAAGGAGGGGGCAGGTTATTGAGGATTTGGTTGAAGTGATGTCGTGACATATTTAGTCAATTTTGGATGTGAAATAGGTGGCAAAGTCGAGGGCAGAGAGTGAGGAGGAAGTTTAGGTAGGGCTGGGCAAAGGAGGGAGTTAACAGTGGTAAAGAGATGGTTCTGAGGTATAAGATGGCAAGAGTAGCTGGAGAATAGAAGGACACAAACACCACCACCATGGTGGGGAGTATATAGTTAATAATAAAGATTGGCATAATGAGTAAGGTGCATTATGTTTATAAGGACATTAATAATGTATGTCATGTGTAATGGGCATTACTGTGTGGTATTATGTGTATAAAGGCATTACTAATGTGTGACATTATGTATATAAGGCGCTGTATTGTGTGGCGTAATGTATCAAAAGAGCACTACTGTGTGGTCTAATGTGAATAAAGAGCAATATGGTGTGGTGTAGTGTGAATAAGGAGCAATTCAGTGTGATGTAATGTGAATAAGGAGCACTACTGTGATTAGTAATGTATATAAGGTTAAGTGGTGTTACTGGGTGATGTAACGTGAATAAGGAGCACTACTGTGATTAGTAATGTATATAAGGTTAAGTGGTGTTACTGTGTGATGTAACGTGAATGAGGAGCACTACTGTGATTAGTAATGTATATAAGGTTAAGTGATACTACTGTGTGATATAACGTGAATTAGGGACACTATCGCATGATAAAATGTGAATAAAGTTGCACTACTGTGTGGCGTAATTTGAATTGGGGGTATTATTGTGTGGCCATGAGCCTTCCGAGCAAAAACACCCCCCTTTTTGGTAGAGATGAGTGGGTTCGGTTCCATGAGAACTGAACGCCCCCGAACATCACCTCCCAAGCCCGGATCCGAGCCCAGCTCGGGACTTCCCGCCAGACTCTGAAACCAGAAGAATGAGGCAAAACATCATCATCCCGCTATCGGTTTCTTGCAAGATTTGGATTCTATATAAACAGCCACACGTCGCCGCCATTTTTACTCTGGACTTGGAGAGTGAGGGAGACAGACCTCTGTCTCTCTCTCTGTATGTGGTGGCGTCGGGTGGGGTTAGTGTGTGCTCTGTAGGGGTGCTGCTGCAGTCACTGCAGTGTAGCTGTGCTGCATTAGGGATGCTGTCTTAGCTGTCCTGACTGTCCTGGCTGTCACTAGCTGTCACTGGTGTTTTTCATGTGCTGCAGCTGTACATGGGTGTTGCTGTCCTGGCTGTCACTGTGTTGTACAGGGTGCAAGGGCACTGTATGTTGTAAAAATTCAGGGGAGAAGTTGTTAAAAATAAAAAGCACACTGCTGTACTCTGTAAAATATAGGGGTGCTGCTGGCCCTGTATGTTGTAAAAATTCAGAGGTGCCATTGTTAAAAGTTAAAAGCACACTGCTGTATGTTGTAAAATATAGGGGTGTTGCTGTTCAAATAGCATTACACTGGCCATGCATGTTGTAAAAATTCAGGGGTGCAGTTGTTAAAAATTAAAAGCACACTGCTTTATGCTGTAAAATATAGGGGTCCTGCTGGCCCTGAATGTTGTAAAAATTCAGAGGTGCCGTTGTTAAAAAATTAAAAGCACTCTGCTCTATGCTGTAAAATATAGGGGTGCTGCTGTTCAAATAACATTACACTGGTCCTGTATGCTGTAAGAATACAGTGGTGCTGTGAAAATAAAGGGGCACTATTCTGTGTGCTGTAATAATAAAGGGGTGCTGTTCTGTGAAATGGAGAACAACAATTTGGAGGAAAAAAATCAATTGACGATGCAATTCCATCACGTCGTCTGCTAAGGCTGGTGCCCAATGTCATAGAGGACATGTAAAATCCAAGAAGCAAAAATTAATAATCAGGAAAAAAATTAAATTATCTGACGAGAAACGTAAAATTTGCAATATGCCATTCACATCATGAAGTAGCAAGGAAAGGCTAAGGCCTTGGCCTATGTTCATGACTGATGGCTCAGCTTTTCATGAGGATGGGAGCCCTCCTCCCTCTTGAAAAATTAAAATGATTTCGCTTGTTAAAGCACAGGAAAATACAACTGTGCATTCAGAGATATCACAAATCCCCAAGGAGAGTCCAAGTGTGTCCGCGGTTGTGATGTCTAGGCCTGACCTTCCCAAAACTGTATGGAAAGAGGAGGCTCCTACCACCATTTGCACACCCCCTACAAGTGCTGGGAAGAGCACCACCAGTCCAGTTGCTGATATTGAGATTGAGGATGTCACTGTAGACGTACACCAGGATGAGGAGGATATGGGTGTAGCTGGCGCTGAGGAGGAAGTCGACGATGAGGATTCTGATGGTGATGTGGTTTGTTTGAATAAGGCACCAGTGGAGGCAGATTATGTCAATGGGATAAGAAAGCCCATTGTCATGCCTGGGCAAAATACCAAAAAAGCCACCTTTTCGGTGTGGAATTATTTCTCCACAAATCCGGACAACAGGTGTCAAGCCGTGTGTTGCCTTTGTCAATCTGTAATAAGTAGGGGAAAGGACGATAACAACATAGGAACATCCTCCCTTATACGTCACCTGTTGCTCATTCATCAGAAGTCAGTTTCAAGTTGTGAAACTTTGGGTAAGAGCGTAAGCAGTCCACTGACACCTAAATCCCTTCTTCCTCTTGTACCCAAGCTCCTGCAAGCAACACCACCAACTCCCTCAACGTCAATTTCCTCCTCAGTTAGGAACGTCAGTAGTCCTGCAGGTCATGTCACTGGCAAGACTGAGTGAGGAGTCCTCTCCTAACCGGGATTCCTCTGGAGGATCCTTGAGAGTAACGCCTACTGCTGCTGCACCTGCTGTTGTTGCTGCTGGGAGTCAATTGTCATCCCAGAGGGGAAGTCGGTAGACCACTTGTACTACTTCAACTAAGCAATTGACTGTCCAACAGTCCTTTGCGAGGAAGATGAAATATGACAGCAGTCACCCTGTTGCAAAGTGGATTACTGAGGCCATAACAATTATGCTGGTGTTAGACGTGCATCTGGTATCAGTGCAGTGGAATTTAGACAGTTGATGGACATACTGTATCCCGGTACCAAATCCAGTATAGATTCCACTTCACTAGGAAAGTGATTCCCGGACTGTACAGGGACACTAAGAAAAGTGTCCTCAGTGTCCTGAAAAATGCGGTTGTACCCAGTGTCCACTTAACCACGGACATGTGGACAAGTGGAGCAGGGCAAACTAAGGACTACATGACTGTGACAGCCCAATGGGTAGATGTATTGCCTCCCGCAGCAACAACAGCAGCGGTGGCACCTGTAGCAGCATCTTACAAACGCCAACTCGTTTATAGGTAGGCTAAGCTGTGTGTCACCAGCTTCCATAAAAGGCACAACACTGACAACTTCTTACGGAAACTGAGGGACATCATCGCACAATGACTTACCCCACCTAGGAATATATTCAATTGAAGTCAAAAGCTGCCGTCTGTCGAAAAGATGGAAGTTTTTGACTTTTTTACATCGGAAGGGGTTCCAACCTATTCAATCTAACCAGAAAATTATTTCGACAAGTCGAGGAATTCAACTTGTCGAAAAGCACGTGGATTGGTGGAATAGCTGCCGATCCGCATGCTTCTGTCGAAAACAGGGCCAAAGCCCTTTTCGACCATCTCAATTCAACTTTAAAAAAAGTCAAATTGGGGCGTGGCTTGGCTGGCAACTGGAGAAGAAGTGCAGCATCTCAGCTCTCCCCAAACGACACACATAAAGCCTCCTAACTCCCTATTCCCACATCCCTAACTAGCTAAAAGACACTCCAGAGGCCTGCCTGACCCTGCTGCCGGCACCTGGGGATCCCGCGGAGTCGGGGAGCGCTTTTAAGCGCTCCTGCGGACTGCGGCCTACCTCCCCAAACGGAAGCCGGGGCCTGGAGTAGAGCAGAAACTGGTCGGAACCCGCCCGGCGCGCACGGACATCCTGCTGACACCGGGCTTCCCTCCCCGCATCCATCGGGACCTGCTCACGGGATCAGGAGACAGACCTTCTCGCAGCGGTGAGTTTGCTCCATAGCCGGAGCCCGCCCCGCGATCGTCGCGCCGGCTGCCTACACTGAGCCGCTGGGACTCCCGCGTGCTGACTGCCTCCCGCTTGCAGCTCCGAGACGTGACGGCTTCACCCGCCCGGACCGCCTGACTGCCTGATTGCCTCGGAGAGGAGACGCGCCGTCCTCTCATACCACGCGCCGCGCATACCTCGGGGCCCGTTGCACTCCTGGACACTTGTCCTTGGGGGGTCCTGGCCGAGGATCACTGACCCATCGGGCATATGAGAGCATGCTCTCCCCCTAACACCATACTCCCACATAGCTGTTAAAGGGGTCTAATTATCCCTCTGCTTCTGGGGCCGGAATCTCAGAGCTGGAGGAGATCCCCACCACCTTCTTGCAGGCTACGGCCTAGTCCCCATCAAGAATCCGGGGACTCCCTTTAAACGCAATACCCGGCAGACATCAGGGCTCATCAAACCATAGGCTCCACAGTATAGCCTAAGCCAAGGGCTCCCCCTAGTGGCTAACCTGGGGTAAATTACTGGTGAAATATATCTCTGCTTATACAAAAGATATTAAATGACCTCACCTCAACATCTCAGAGCCTATGACGCTATAAGATATGCACCTGAACTGGCTACCGTGGCCATTGATGCCGTAATGTGCTGCTGAAGCCAACCCACGGGGAGCCATACCGCTGAAGGCACTCTCATGCTAAACATGTAATCATATCTCACCTCGTCAACTTGATACAGGGAAATTAAGCTACTTGAGTGATGCCCAAGAATAAGAAATCTTCTCAGAAGACAGGCAAACCGACTCTTCGGGGGAACATGTCGCAATCTGCAATGAGGCCCTTCTTACAACCTACTTCTCCCGCTCCAACTGACAACCCTTCTGCAACAACCTCCCCCACTCTCTCACCAGCCCCTCACCCATCTCCCCCAAGCGCGAATACACCGCAAGCTCTCTCATCGGGTGGCAAGTTTCTGCAAGACATATTGGCTTATATGAAGACCCTACCCACTAAACAAGATCTACAAGATACAGTGAGACGTGAGCTGGCTGCCATGAGACAGGACATTTCACACATATCTGACCGAGTATCGAGCCTAGAAGATCACCAAACCTCCTCTGATACAATTCTAAAATCATTGACGACTGTCATCGAAACCCAATCATCAGAGATCCGCTCCCTACAGCTGCGGCTGACAGATTTGGACAACAGAGGGAGACGAAACAATATCCGCGTGCGGGGCCTACCGGAAGAGGTCCCTCCAACAGGGCTGATCGACGCCCTTACGAAGATCTTCAACGAGATCCTGGGTAACGACCCCAATGATATCATCACCTTCGACAGGGCCTACCGCGCCCTGAAACCAAGAGGCCTCTCCGCGGATAGACCACGTGATGTCATATGCAGGTTGCATTATTTCTCCCAAAAAGAGGATATCATGCGCAAAGTTCGCCAACTTGATGGAGTAGACTTCAACGGTTCCGTGATACAAATCTACCAAGACTTGTCCTGGCACACATTACAACAACGAAAAGCCCTCAAACCTCTGACGGAAGAATTCCGCAAACGTCAGTTGAAATATCGGTGGGGCTTCCCCTTCAGCCTCCAGGTCTCCTCATCTGGAAAAACCCACACTCTCAACTCCTACTTGGACCTCCCAGAGTTCTGCACGGGACTTGGCATACCAAAACCTGACTTACGCGATTGGGACTTCCCTATTCCAGAGTTACCATCTTTCCAGCCCCTGAACCTAGGACCACCTTGGCAGGTGGTGCGGAAGGGTGGAGGGAAAGGCACTAAAAGTCCTCCCCCCAACAAGGAATCACTTGTCACCTGACTGATTATTCTGGACACTTTGCCTGTCCAAGTTCTACTTTAGATATCTCTACAGGTTACAAAGTGTCACTGTTCTTAGATTACAGCGCAATATCATTACACGCTACTGAAGAACTACCATGTGAACTTCCGCTGTAACAGAGGCTCCGGCCTCACCTCCCCCACACGTTTTGGGTCGCTGATTATTATTACTATTCCTTGTTCAATTAATACGAGATTTCTTACATTTTTCACTATTCGAAGATTTCCTCTTGTTGATGAGGTATAAGGTTTACAGTTTATTATGTATACTCAGTTCAGCTTATATAAGTATATTGCTTAATATGATGTCCTCTCTCATTTTCATTATGCCTTTGGCGGTGGCTCCCTTACCCGCCCCACACCCGCCCCTGGCTGTTTAGCCTCTTGGATACCCAACCCTTAGACGGAATGGTTATCCCAATGCAGGGTTTTTTTTTTATGTTTTTTGAATGTTCTTACTGATCTTTTTCTCTCCATGCCCTGTCCCTCTTTTTTTTCCTTCCTGTCCCCCTTTCTTCCCTTTCACTGACCATTCTGGACTCAACGCATTCCACCATAACACTTATACCCCATGACGTCCGCGGGCACAATTAAAGTCGCTTCGATCAATGCGAAGGGTCTCAATGTACCGGAGAAAAGATCATCCTTTTTGAGGTCCCTATCGGCTGATAGAGTGGATGTTGCAATGGTCCAGGAGACGCATTTTAAAATCTCAGCTAAGAACCCTCCTTTGACCAACTAACGCTACCCCCAGGCTTTTTACAATAACAACCCAGACTCTAAATCGAAGGGCGTGGCGATAGTGTTCTCCAGGACCCTCCAGCTGTCAGATATGTCAGTCCATAAATTGGTCCCGGGCAGTCTTCTGATGGTGCGTTGTAAAATAGGTTCCTGTCCATACACATTTATTGCACTTTACGCCCCAAATAAGGATCAGGTCCCATTCTTCCGCACCGCACTCTCCCAAATAGAACCACTCCTTTCAGGTGTGACTGTTCTTGGAGGTGACCTGAACTGGATAATGGATCCATCATTGGATTCATCTTCCAACGCCCCCCAGACCTCTCAACGTCAGTACCGACAGGTTAGACGATTGTTTCATGACCTCCAACTGGCTGACTCCTGGCGGGTTCTTCGCCCCTCAACTAGAGACTACTCCTTCTACTCCCCTCCACACAAAGCATATTCCCGCCTCGATTATTTATTCCTGAGTCACAGGCATCTCCCCTTATTGATAGACTCCTCCATCGGTTCGATAACCTGGTCCGACCATGCTCCTGTACACATGACACTCTCGACTCCGCAGACCACCCCAGGTCAATGGACCTGGCGTCTCAATGAGTCATTGTTGCAAGACCAGTACTGCAGGGGCGAAATAGAAAAAGCTCTGACTGAATTCTTCTCCATAAATGACACTGAAGACGTCTCAAAAATCACCCTATGGGAAGCGCATAAATGCACCATACGAGGTAAACTCATACAGTTGGGGACATTTGTGAAGAAACAGAAGTAAGCATTAATCACTAAATTATTAGACTAACTACACCACCTCGAGTCCCTACACAAATCGACCCTTTCGGAGACTGACTACCTTGCTCTACTAGATACACGGGCCCAACTAAAGAAAACCCTTACTGATAGTATCCAACTATCTGTCCGAAAATGTAATTCTAAATACTACCAGTGGGGTAATAAACCTGGCCGCCTTCTGGCCCAGGCCCTCAAAGCCCAACGTTCCTCCCTGTATATTAACAATGTAAAAGATCTTGGGAATATCCCCCGATTCAAAACCCCAGAAATTGCGGCAAGCTTCAAACAGTACTACTTCCTTTTATATAATCTAGAAAATCGACCGGATAATACCGCTTCTCCATGCGACTTATCACGGGCGAAGGCGTACCTAGAAAAAGTGTCCTACCCCGTCCTGTCACCTTTGGATAGGGAGGCTTTGGAACTACCCTTCACCCAACAAGAACTGGAGAATGCCCTGGCCATGACCCCGTCTGGTAAGAGCCCAGGACCAGATGGCTTCACCCTCACCTATTATAAACAATTCAAGGACCTCACATCCCCTTATCTCCTCCAGGCCTTTAATTCAATATCCGCAAACACCCATTTCTCCAACCAATCCTTAGAGGCGCATATCTCCGTGTTGCCTAAGCCCGGAAAGGACCCCTCGGTGTGCTCCAGCTATAGACCCATATCTCTCCTAAACGTCGATGTCAAGCTCTTTGCAAAATTAATGGCAAACAGACTGAACGCATTCCTGCCTTCCCTGATCCACAGTGACCAGGTGGGGTTTGTCCCGGGCCGCGAGGCCAAAGATAATACCACTAAGGTACTGAGCTTGATTCATATCGCGTCCCGGGGCGGCCCACCCACAGTGTTATTATCCACTGATGCCGAAAAGGCTTTTGACCGGGTCGGTTGGGGCTTTATGAGGTCCGTACTGAAGCATATTGGATTGGGTCCTCGGATGCTTAACAGGATAATGGGCCTTTATAGATCTCCCACAGCACGGGTCCGAGTAAACGGATCCTTATCCGATTCCTTCCCCATAGGCAATGGGACACGACAAGGCTGCCCAGTATCCCCTCTACTATTTGTCCTCTGTATCGAAGCTTTCGCTAGAGCCATTAGGGCCAATGACGGCATTACGGGCTTGACGATTGGCGATACGGAACACAAACTTTCCCTGTTCGCAGATGACCTGCTAGCCACAATAACGCACCCGATCTCTTCCCTCCCCCACTTTATGCGAGAGCTATCCCACTTCGGTTCACTCTCCAACTTTAAAATCAACATGTCCAAATCATGCGCCTTGAACATCTCCTCTCCCCCCGACACCGTAGCTAAACTTAAACGATCCTTCCCCTTTAATTGGAACACTTCTCATCTGTCTTACCTAGGAATACAGTTGCCAAATGACCTATCTCATCTATACACTTTAAACTTTACCCCCCTCCTTCGAACACTCAGGGCTGACTATAGCAGATGGTACCTTAAACCACTCTCTTGGCTGGGAAGGGTGAACGTCGTAAAGATGAATACCCTCCCCAAACTACTCTACAAACTAAAGACCCTCCCCATACAGATTCCGGACTCCTGGTTCAGATCCATCCAAGGGGTAAATTTACTAAGAATCGTATTTTCCCGTTTGAGGTCAAAGTTCAATCACGAATGACATCGAAAGTGTAAATATGCAACTTTTTGAATTGATTACGACTAATTTACTAAGCTGCCGTATTCTGCATTTTCGGTTTTTCCGATGTCGATGTCATTCGTTTTTTTAGGCAGTGTTTTACGTGAGTGACTTGTAAAACACTGCCGACTTTAATACAATGAATCTCGGCCGGATCTGAGAGATCCGTGCAGGGCTTCACTGTGCACCTTGTAAAAAAAAAAATGTTTAAACTTTAAAAAAAATTTGCGTGGGGTCCCCCCTCCTAAGCCAAACCAGCCTCGGACTCTTTGAGCCGGCCCTGGTTTCAAAAATATGGGGGAAAAATTGACAGGGGTTCCCCCATATTTAAGCAACCAGCACCGGGCTCTGCGCCTGGTCCTGGTTCCAAAAATACGGGGGACAAAAAGCGTAGGGGTCCCCCGTATTTTTGAAACCAGCACCGGGCTCCACTAGCTGAACAGATAATGCCACAGCTGGGGGTCACTTTTATACAGTGCCTTGCGGCCGTGGCATCAAATATCCAACTAGTCACCCCTGGCCGGGGTACCCTGGGGGAGTGGGGACCCCTTCAATCAAGGGGT